>NC_085841.1:351375901-351675901 GCF_035594765.1 Anolis carolinensis
CACACACGTAATGAAATATCTTAGAGGTGGGGCCCAAGTCTAAATTTGACATTAATTTCTGTTTCAAATACACCTTATACACATAGCCTGAAGGTCATTTTTATATACCTTATGTATTAAATAATTTTGTGTGTGGAACAAAGTTCCATCAGAAACACCAGGAAGCAAAGTGTCATCTCAGCCATCCAGGTGGGCAATTTTGGAATTGAGAGTATTTTGGAATTCCAGACAAAGGATTGTACTAGCAACTGGAATTAAGCTGTTCAGTTTTCATTGCACTGATAGATCATTTCATCTGCTGCAACATTCGCCAGATTACTCCTAAGGCATTGGGCTGAATGCCTTAGGAGTTATTCTGACTCAGGTTTTGGAAATGTTAGTTTTTGCACCTGAGCAAGTTACTGAAGGACTTCATTTTCCCCAATTCTCTAATCCAATATTCAAATGACTTTAGCATGCTGGTTCTTTGTTTCTATTTATGATATACAAGGGGAAGCAGGATTGGGCAAAATACTATGAAGTTCAAAAAAGTAACTTTAATTCACTCTGTTCTGTCTAGCTCTCACTACTTGGCTCAATATTTTAGACTGCAGTGCAGATACATGGCTTGGCAGATGATTTGAATAGTCTCTGTGATAATCTGATGGCATAATGGGTACAGAATCTCTTGAAATTCCCTAAAACAGGTTAAACAAAATTTGGTGCCTGTCTAGCATATCTGTGGAAGCTGTTCCTGCAAGTGTTTATATGTGTGCTTTAACTTCACCCAGTGACTACCTGAGGAATTTCACAGGAGTTTATTATCCAGATCGTTGGCTTCATCACTCCCATAAGAAACTCCTATTGGGTTGCTTGATCTTTTTAAACCTTCTGAAAGGGCAGTTGGAAGAAGAGAACGAAGCTGTGCTTTTGTTTCAGGCTGTTGTCTCGCTGTGGGCGGAAACTACACCAGTTGTCAAGAGAGGTTGTAATACTTGCTTCAGGTCTATTCTGCCAACAGGTTTCATTGCAGCTCTTTTGGAGAAGAGGCTACTGCCTCAGGTGCAATGAGACTGAAGAGTTAAGTCTACCCATCAAGAATAAAAATATTTGAGCAGTATGAAAAAATGTTTTAAAAAACTGTGCTAGAGCAAGCCAAAGGCTTTTCTAGTCTATTGTTCTATCTCAAGAGAAACCAACCATAAAAAGGAAAGTAAAAGAGCTGCTCATGTTCTTCAGAAATTGGTATTTATTGCTCTATTGCCTCTAGTATTGATGGGAATATATACCCTTCATGGCTAGTAGCCATTGATAGTCTCATTCGCCATGAATTGTCCAATCTTCTTTCAAATCCGTCAAATTTGATGGCCATTTCCACACCAAGTTGAAGAAAATTTTGCTTTTTATTGCCCCCATGTGCTCCATGAAGAGGTCCATCCTTTCATGTGACCCAAGTTGCACTCTGTTGGCTTATGTTGGATGATCCTGGTAGTATGAGAGGGGGGAAATATGCTCCCTACCCTTTTCTCTTTCTTCACATCATTCATAATTTTACTTTGTGGAGAGTAGGGGAGGTAGATGGGTGTAGTGAAAGAAGGAACTCTGTGTTCATGAAGTCAGAATCTCTATATCAGTTGGCCCTATCCAAATGTCCTATAAATTTACTGTACTGCAATTCTAAATATCTCTAACCAGCTTGTGGACACTTGCTCAAATATTAAAAAAAAGTTGGAGGAAGGCTGTGTTGTTCTGGAGCAGTATCATCTTACATGTAAATATCCCTAAGGTTCACCAGTTAGGAGCATACAGGTCCAAGTTGCATGGCCAAAAATATCCTAGGTATAGTGCAATGTCCAGGGTAAAAAAAACATCTAGTTCAGCTGGTTCTAAATCCCTGATGTTCTTGATTGTTACTGTTATGTGCCTTCAGTCTGACTTTGATGACAGCCACGGCAGAGGGTTTTTTTTTTGTTTTTTTTTGGGGCAAGATTAGTTCAGAAGTGTTGGCCTTGGTCTTCCTTTGGGGCTGAGAAAATGTGACTTGCCCAAGATCAACCAGTAGTTTCTTTCTATGACTGAACAGAAATATGATGTCCTAATCCAACATTCAAATCATTTTAGTATGCTGGCTCTTTGTTTCTATTTATGATATACAAGAGGAAGCAGGATTGGGCAAAATACATCCAAATCGAAGTATCTGTTACACCAGTGGTTCTCAACCTGTGGGCCACAGCCCAGCAATGGGCTGTGAGAACAAAAAATCCAGTCCGCGAACTTCCTTCCTCTTTATTTTTTTATTTTTTAATTATTTTATTAATTTTATTTCCACTCCTTCCCGCAGAGCTGACCATTGCATTGGACAGATCACATCTGCTCTAGATTATTAAATATGGTTTTCTGTGGGCGAGCAGATGGCGACTACTGGATGGCATATGTTCTGTATCAGAAACTAGAATTGATGTGGTCTATCGAATGCAATTTTCTGAATCAGCACCCAAATAACCAAAACTGTATCTAAAGTTGACCAAAAACGGATTCGTAACCCTTTCGGTACTAACATTGGAGAGTGGGCCCCGGTCAAAGTGGGCCCTGGTCAAAAAAAGGTTGGAAACCACTGTGTTACACAAAACAAAGAGGTGCTGGATATTATGCATGTTATAATGAGATGGATCAAAATTTGCTTCCCCTAAGAAGTCCTATTACTGGATTGAACTGAAAAAAACCAGTCAAATTTTATAGGAACTTGGCCATTGGATCAGAAGGTCCACTCTAGTCAGGCCTAGGAGTTGGATTTTAGTCAGAGTGTGTACATAAAATGTATAACCACAGCCAGTTTCCCACAACCCCCCCCCCCAAAAAAAAACACACACCCAAAAACAGGTAGAAAGACTAGATTGTACTCCTGGCTTGAATTTGTTTTTTGTGCAATAGAAGCTGCATGCATAGGCTTGAGACTCATCATGCATTTAGCACTTCAGCATTTCCGACAATGTGAACAAGCCCTGTGGCAACTGTGGAAAGCAGAAGAGGTAGCCAGTGATGTTTATATAGTGTTTGGTTGTTTCCATATTTAGATGAAAAAACAGAGGTATCTCTTATCTGCAGCTTCCTTTTATTTTCAGTGATTTAAGGCTGCAGAGAGAAGCCATTTCTTGTCTTACAGGCACCGTCCTTGTCTTTTCCGTCATACGTAGTGCAGCGCTTCCACCTTTGGATGTTTCTAATAATGTCAGGTATAGAAGGTCAGTTTGTTTTTTTCTCCCAGGAGAACTGAGGAACCTCAAGAATGAAGCCGTTCAAGTCTAGGGTTGGGTTAGTTCTGCATTTCTTTAAATGACTGGTGCAAAATGCCATTGCAACCCCCACCTTCTCTGTAAAACCTCATTCACATTCTTAACTCAAAAGTAAGGGAGTCAATGAAAAGCCCTTTAAAAACATACATAGGATTAAAGGGTGAAAGCTTTCGGCATCAAGAGGCCTTGGAGCTTATTCATAGCATAAAGGCATTCCTGCTTAGCATGGACAGAGTGGTTGAATTTAAAATTCTCAGAGAATGGTTGTAGCACAGCAGCAGGGCATATATGTACTTTACATTTAGATGGTTCCTGGTTTGATTTCTGGCTATCTCCGGTATTTAAGCCATGCTTTAGACAAGAAGGATAGCCCTTACCCAAAGGACTGGAATTTGAATGAACACGGTGTACATATAAATGAAAATGTATTTATTATAGTCCACTCTTCCTAAAGTAACTTCCAGGAATCTCCTCCAAGCCATGAATCAGGGTCTTCAGTATGTAGGTATAACTCAGAGTACATCTACACCATAGAATTAAAGCAATTTGTCACCATTTTAACTGCCATGGCTCAATGATACCTATACTGTCTGCGTAATTCCAAACCAATTGTTCAGCACTCCCTTTGTGGAGGAGAAGCTGAAGTTAGGGGACAAGGCCTTATCTAAACATTAGTTATGGCTTTTGTTGATAAGTTAATCCAGAAATGGTTAACACTGCTTTGGTCTCATTGAAAACAAGCAAGAAGTTTGCTGTGGCTAATTGATGTTCTGTTGTTTCACGAAGGCTTTATTTATGCTGTAATAACAAGATGGTACCTGCAACGTGTGCATTCATGGGTCTGATGTACCTGTGTAGCAGGTTATATTAATTATACTTCCCTAACTCTGCTGCCCACCTGCTCATTAAATACTTCTCTCTCAAATGAATTGCATGTTCCCCTCTGATTTGGATCTGACTGTTATGTTCCCCATTGAACTTTGAAAAGAATAGAGTTATCAGGAGTCCACAAGACATTTGGAAAAAATGTAACTCCCAGAATCTCCAACCAACATTTCCAAACTTTGATCCAGAGGTGATAAAGGTAGTAAGCGAGCTTAATCCAGACAAGACAGAGGTCCTCCTGGTCAGTCGTGGGGCTGATTGGGGGATAGGGTGGCTACCTGTTCTCGATGGGGTTACACTCCCCCTGAAGATACAGGTCCGCAATCTGGGGGTCCTCCTGGACTCAGCGCTGACGCTTGATGCTTAGGTGTTGGCAGTGGCTGGGAGGGCCTTTGAACAGCTAATTCTTGTGCGCGAGCTGTGACTGTACCTCAAGAAGCCTGACTTGGCCACGGTGGTCCATGTCTTGGTTACATTGGGACATCTGTAGGGAGGCCAAGGTGCTTGTTTATAAAGCTATTGTCCTCCCAACCCTGCTATATGCCTGTGAAACATGGACTGTCTACAGACGTCACACTCAACTCATGGAATGATTCCATCAGCATTGCCTCCGAAGAATCCTGCTAATCTCTTGGGAAGATGGGCGGACAAATGTCAGCATGCTGGAAGAAGTAAAGACCACCAGAATTGAAGCGATGCTCCTACGCCATTAATTCCGCTGGGCTGGCCACATTGTCCGAAAGCCTTATCACCATCTCCCAAAGCAGTTACTATATTCCCAATTCAAGAAGGGGAAATAGAATGTTAGTGGACAGGAAAAAAGATGGGCTCAAAGCCAGCCTTAAAAACTGTGGCATAGACACAGAGATCTGGAAAGCCCTGGCCCTTGAGCGCTCTAACTGGAGGTCAGCTGTGACCAGCAGTGCTGCAGAATTCGAAGAGGCACGAATGGAGAGCTTAAGGGAGAAACGTGCCAAGAGGAAGGTGTGTCAAGCCAACCCTAACTGGGACCGGCTTCTGTCTGGAAACCAATGTCTTCACTGTGGAAAATCATGCTGGTCAAGAATAGGTCTCCACAGCCACTTACTCGTCCACCGCCAAGACGCTACACCTGGAGGACTATCATCCTCGAACTACGAGGGATCGCCTAAGTAAGTAAGGAGGAAAGTCTTCACTGACCTGGTGCCATTTATGACATTTGAGACTTGAGAGCACAGGAATGTCATACACATTTTCTCAGAAGAAAATTTCATACATTGCAAGAGGACTTCTGAACAAGAACTTCAGTTGCTGTTCCCATCTAGGCACGTTCTCCACACAACCAAACTCAGTCCTCACCAGTTGATGTTGAAATTGCTTACTCTCTCCTGTGAACATTGATTGATATGGATGTTAGGTTGAGCTCTGAGCATAAAAAGTAAATACAACACTTGCTGTTTCCAGAAAGGGAGAAGAATGTCCTTGATGCTATGCTCTGTGTCTCAAGGAACACTTGTGATGAAATATTTAAGATAAGGAGCAAATATGTGAAGCCTGTAATTGCAGCTGCAGTTAATAATACATCTCTGTTGATGGAAAAAGGATTGAGTAATTCTCTCTCTCCTCCCTCCTCCTCTCTCTGTCTCCTTCACCCCAGAGAAGTGCAATGGCTTTGAAAGAGAGACTGAGTATATATTTTCCATTGATGAACAGAAGCGAAACAAAAATCTCATCAAAAAGTCCTATTCTTCATCTGTGATGGCATTCTTAGTCACAGCTACCAAACTGGTTGCAAGTCTGTATGTGTAGTTACAGTAGAAACAAACAATAGGGAGCAATTCCCAGGACTTGGAAACCGAGCTGGAAATTGTTCCCTATTTCTTATTTGTTTTGTAGTTTCTGAAAACTTAGAAGAAGCATGTGATATTTCTAGAATAACCTATGTTTAAAACTGTCCTAAACACTAGTATGTGCATGTTATATGTCTCTGTCAAGCTTGGATCCTAGGGTGCATCTACACTGAAGAATTAATGTGTTTTGACACCACGTGAGTTGTAGTTGTACAAGGTCTTTAGCCTTCTCTGCTAAGGAGTGCTGGTGCCTCAGCAAACAAATTCTAGGGTTCCATAGCACACCCTTGTGCCAGCAAGACTGCTGACATGAAGGTTGGGTTGCTGACCTGAAGGTTGCTAGTTCGAAACCAGAGAGAGTGCGGATGAGCTCCCTCTGTCAGCTCCAGCTCTCCATGCAGGGACATGGGAGAAGCCTCCCACAAGGATGGTAAAACATCAAACATCCAGGCATCTCCTGGGCAATGTCCTTGTAGATAGCCAATTCTCTCATACCAGTGCGACTTGCAGTTTCTCAAGCCACTCCTGACATGAAAAAAATAGCACAAATCCATGGTAGGTAAAATAGTGTCAACCATGTCTTTAGAAAGCCCAATGAAAATTCTGAAAGGATTCTGGGGTCATTCATGACCATGCAACTGGAGCACAGGATTTGGTTGATGTTGAAGATGCTACTGTTGGGGTTTCATCTCCCAGAAACCCTCCTAGGCCATCAGTGACCAATGGAAGATGTTGCAGAATCTTGCGGATGATCAATTTGATCTGACAAAATGGTTAAGTGACTATTTTATAAAGCTGAGTACTGTGAGAATAGAATATAAAAAAGTGTTAGTGTTAGGGGCATAGCTTTGTGTATGTGTGTTTGAAATTATGTGAGTGTTCATCATATGCATGAATGAATAATGGTTTTAGAGAGTAGCAGGTGATCACACCAATGACAAAATGGGCTGGCATCAGCACCTCAAAATGCTGGAAATGGCAAAGGGGAGGGGAGGGGTGATGTTCCTTGTAGTGCACGTAGTTGTTTTACAGGTTCGGTGTATTTATGAATTTCTCCCATGAGATTGTACATTTCAGAACATGGCACCCATGTGCTGTGAGGCAGAAAGGATGAAATAAAGGCAGGAACTGATGCCCATAAGACGTGCTAAAATGATAAATCTGGTGTGAAATGATTTGGGTCTGCATTGGTATATTTAACACAACCAGCTACTGCACAGCTACTAAGAACTGATAAGTCTTACTGACAAGTGTGCATGGATATGAATTTTAGAAAAGTTATGCCAAATTTAGGCAATTATATATGTCACACACACGTGATTTACATCTGCCCTTCATAGAGGGGGGAAACCATTCTAGGAAATGGCTCAGAGAAATGACTCTTCTATCCCTTTCTTAAAGGCACCATAACGTGATTGGTCTGCTTCGCAAAACTGGAGCTCACCTTTCCAGCCAGGAGCTTGTGAATGTTGGAACAGAACTCTGCAGGTAAGAAAAAGTCTTTTGACTTTTGATTCTCATATGGATCACAAATGGATGAATATCATTTGCTTTTTCCATACTCATTTACAGTATGCAGGAGTCCCTGATGATGCAGCGGGTTAAACCATTGAGCTGCTGAATTTGCTGATCGAAAGATCGGCGGTTTGAATCCAGGGAGCGGGGTGAGCTCCCACTGTTAGCCCCAGCTTCTGCCAACCTAGCAGTTCGAAAACATGCAAATGTGAATAGATCAGTGGGTACCACTCTGGCGGGAAGGTAACGGTGCTCCATGCAGTCATGCCGGCCACATGACCTTGGAGATGTCTATGGACAACACCGGCTCTTCAGCTTAGAAATGGAAATGTGCATCATCCCCAGAGTCGGACATGACTAGACTTAATGTCATGGGAAAACCTTTACCTTTACAGTATGCTTGAATGACAAAAAAAATGTACAAATAAACAGACTCCATCTTTAACACTGCATTTGGATTGACCTGAAAGTCCTGTTGTAGCGGAGCAGTCATACAGCACGTGATTGTCAACACATCTGTTTCACATAATGCTGCTGTGATTCTGAGATATCGCTGTAATTGCCCTGGCTTCATCCTGTGGAACCCTGGAATTTGTAGCCTTTTCCAAGCATAGGGTTTGCATGTATGAAACATTACACACGGTTTTTTAAAATAATGTGAGTAGAATGAATGTCTTTGAACCTAAGACCAGTTTTGCTTTGTGTGTTCCACAAAAGAGAACTAATATAGTCTTTGCCTCCAGTCTGACAGGTTCAGAATCTGCTTTGTCAAAACATACTTAGCTGGTAGAATTACTAATGGGTGTGGCTAAATAAGAAAACCTCATATTCTTTTGCAAATAAACTGACCCCACGCTTAGCCTTTTCTGCCCTCTGAAGAACCTGTTTAACTGGCTCGCCTTCGAGGATGGCAAAATGCTTTGGGGCAACAACAACAACCAGAAAAATGAAATCAATCAGAAGATGATGCAAGTTTGTACCAAGGCATTTTGCTAGCTGGAATTAGGTTACCAGTTCATTGTGTGTTTCTTTCTGAAAGGGTGCTGGTGAATATAAATAAATACATTGCACATCTGGTGAAATCCTCAGCTTTTAATGTGAACTGCAGCTGTGTACAAACAGCCTTTTGAAATTCTCCATCTCTGTGGGCATGCAAATGGACAAGGGACCATTTCACCTAACTTCCCACAGGAAGGAGGAACTTTCTTACATGCAGCGTCTAGCAGTATTTTTTTCTTTTATGGTATTCTTTTGTTGTCTTAAATGCTTTTTTTTCTATTAAAAGAAAATACTGAAGGCACAATGGGAAAAGACAATGTCTGAATCCCATTGTAAATTGCATAATTTCTTTTGTCTCAGGAGCAACTTGAGAAACTGCAAGTCGCTTCTGGTGTGAGAGAATTGGCTGTCTGCAAGGACATTGCCCAGGGAACGCCCAAATGTTTGATGTTTTACCATCCTGTGGGAAGCTTCTCTCATGTGTTCACATGGGAAGCTGGAGCTGATAGACAGGAGTTCAACCCGCTCCCCGGATTCAAACCACCGACCTTTCGGTCAGCAGTCCTGCCGGCACAAGGGTTTAACCCATTGTGTCACCGGGGGCTCCAATTGTATAAAATAAGCAGAGTGATTGTGCAATAAAAATTAGTCTGGAAATTGCACCTGAAACTGCATCGCTTTACCTTTTTCTTCTAGCTGTCATTTACTGTGCGGCAGGTGATAGCAATAGGGACGGGGTCGGCAGCTTATCTACCAGTTTTCATCCATCCTAATGGCCAAGACTTAACATTGTTCTGCAGCTCTGTGTGGGCTGGATGGCATCTGTCACCACAAAATGGTGAAGATATTGGGAGATATTTGGCAAAGATGCCAATTGACCATTTGATTGATAAAATATCATGTGCTTGAGCAGTTATCAAAGAATTGTCTTCTGCGAAATATTGCTTTCTCTCTAATGTAAATAGATGTTATAGAAATTCTTCTACATACTTGCAGGCCCCACTTGGGCAATACGTCTATTGCTTCTGAAATGGGGCAGAGTGCATGAGTGTTGCTTGCTTGAAGATTATGTGATAGATGATAGACACAAGACTTTGGCTTGCTTACATAATCAGTTGTGTCTAGAACAGGAGTAAGGAATGTGCAGCATGTGTTCACCACTCTAGGCACCACTATTGTTGCCCCATAACTCATACCAAAGACTTCCAACCACCCTTCCTTCCCCCTCTTTTAAAAAATGGTGCTCAGCGACATCTTATTTGGCCAGAGATTAATTCTGATTGGCAGCCCTGTTATAATGACCAGTAAAAAAATTAGCTGATCGTTGGCCTATTCAAATTAAGTTGCCAACTCAATCAAAAGCGGTAAGGTGTGTGTGTGCTGAGTTTGAGAAGAGAAGCAACCAAATTCCCAATTTCTGCCTCTGCTCTCTCTTGTCTATATATCAGCCAGCCAGTTAATGAAATCCAAGGATGTTTTCCTTCAGGTCTGTTATCATAGCATATCTCCCAGCCTAAAGTGCAGTTCCTTTCTGATCACAGCTGTCAGGGAAAATTATGATTCTGACAGAACTTTGACCATGCCTCTAATGCCTGATTATCTTTCCTGTGAAATAAAATATGGAGTGGGGTTTTTACGATCTTAATCTATCATCAGTCCTGGCGGGTAGGGAGACTGCATTTAAAAAGGCACTGGCAGGTCGGCAGAAAGAGATGGTATCCTTGAATGTGCTTGAGGCAGAATTATCTTCCCCTCATGCCAAATCACTACTCTGCTTATCAAGGCTCTTCACCAATAGCGAAGCATAATCTCTTCACTATCTGGGTGACACTTTTCAGCTACAAACATCTCAATCTCCTGCAGGGCTTAAGTGCAGTTCTGGTGGGAAGTTGAAAGTAGAGCAGATTGGTAAGAGCGTCTAGAAAAAAAAAAGATAAAATAAAAACATATATCTCTGCTTTTCTATGTTTTGGGACTTTTGCCCTTAGGACAGGCCTGTACAACATACGAAATATTAAAACAATGTGTTGTCGAAAACAGTTTTGTATAATATGGTGACCTCCAATGGTTTGTATGGGGAGAGAAGGTTTGTATATGGCAGTGGTTGCCAACCTATTTTTGACCAGGGCCCACTTTGACCAGGGCCCACTGTCCAACATTAGTACCAAAAGGGCTACAAATCAGTTTTTGGTCAACTTTAGTTTGGTTTTGGTTATTTGGACTGCTGATTCAGAAAATTGCATTCAATAGACCACATCAATTCTAGTTTCTGATACAGAACATAGGCCACCCAGTTAGTCGCCATCTGCTCGTCCACAGAAAACCATATTTAATAATTTAGAACCGATGTGGTCTATCCAATGCAATGGTCAGCTCTGCAGAAAGGAGTGAAATAAAATAAATAGAATAAATAAATAAATAAAGATGAAGGAGTTCATGGATTGGATTTTTGCTCTCACAGCCCACAGGTTGAGAACCACTGGTATATGGGGAGGCACACTCTTTTGCAGTGGCTCCCAATCTTTTTTTGACGAGGGACCACTTGATCAGGGACCACTTTGACCAGGGACCACTGTCCAACATTATGAATCAGTTTTTGGTCAACTTTATATTTGGTTTGGTTATTTGGGGTGCCGATTCAGAAAATTCCATTGGATAGACCACATCAGCTCTAGTTTCTGATCCAGTAGTCGCCATCTGCTCGCCCACAGAAAGCTATATTTCATAATCTAGACCTGATATGGTCTATCAATGCAATTTTCTGAATCAGCTTCCCAAATAAGCCCAGTAACAGGCCTAAAAACGAAGACACCCAGGCGCCCCTGCTTCCAGGTGCCACATGGAATGGCTCCACTCAGGGGGAGGAAGGAGGAAGAGAAGCAGCAGTCAGGAGGCTTTTTGTCATGCCTTTTGTGGGTTGTCAGCCTCTCCTGTCCCGACATCCCAGTTGCCTCGACACTATAAGAGAGTTTTGCAAGACCAGTTGCTCTCGTTGCAACAGTGTAGTTACGGTGAGGCTGTGGACCATATTTTAGTCCTTGGGCCACAGGTTGGGAACCACTGCTCTATTGAGATCCCAAGCCATTTGGGGATTTCAGTGTTGTCTCAAGCACTCTGAATTCAGACCAGAAGCATATTGGTAGCCACACGTCCCCCAGCATTTCACAGTTGAGAGTCAGGACACATGTGGTCAAGCAATAGCAGAATGTAGTCAAGGTGGCAAAAGGCATTAATCAAAAGAACACAGAAACTAGGGGATGTTGAACCACCTAGCTTTGACCTTAGATTACAGGGAAAAGCAATTATCTACCCCTCTCCTTCTCCAGAAGTTGAATGCAAACTTCTTTTGCACTTTGAATTCAGTCTGCAACAACTTTAGTACAATGAAGGTTAAGGGGGAAAGTTGGAGGAGGAGAGATATATCAGGACATATTAGAAGCAGCTCAAAAAACGGAATGATTGCAGATTAATCAGAACTGCCTATGTGAAAGTAGGGTAGGTAAAGAGTATAGCAGTTAGTCAAGAGAGCTTTTCAGTGTTGTGAAACATACAACCTGTCTTCTGCTGGAGATCTCACAGTTTTTGGCAGAATCATATTCATTGAGGTGATTATGTGTGGTAAGGAATCATGTGTTTCAGGGTCTGGCCCTAAGTCCCCAACTTTCATGAGTTATCCCAGGGTGGGAGGTGAGGATGCAAATTCTCTAGGTTTGATGGGTTTAGCTCCAGGCAAAAAGAAACAACTATGTTCCAACCTCCACCTAATCTAGAAGCAGAACATTTAGCAAAATGTGCTAGGCTTAATTGATTCGTTTGTGTAATAGACGTACCAGGCGATCAATCTATTTATTTAGTTAGCGCCCTCATAACCTCCTAGTTTGGAGCCTCCAGTGGCTCAGTGTGTTAAAGCACTGAGCTGCTGAACTTGCAGACCGAAAGGTCCTAGGTTCAAACCCGGGGAGCGGAGTGAGCGCCTGCTGTTAGCTCTAGCTTCTGCCAACCTAGCAGTTCGAAAACATGCAAATGTGAGTAGATTAATAGGTACCGCTCCAGCAGGAAGGTAACAGCGCTCCATGCAGTCATGCCGGCCACATGACCTTGGAGGTGTCTATGGACAACACCGGCTCTTCGGCTTAGAAATGGAGATGAGCACCAACCCCAGAGTTGGACACGACTGGACTTAACGTCAGGGGAAACCTTTACCTTTATCTTTACCTAACCTCCTAGTTGTTGTGGTACTAGGATTCACTCTCTTCTCTATATCCACCTTCTGTTAGAAGCAAATAGATTAAAGTAAATGTCACTTATCCCTTCTTCCTAAGAAGATGAGAAAGAATAATCTCTTCATTTCACTTTAAGATCATTGTCTTGATTTCAATAGGAACATAATTCTCTAGCCTTGTGTGAGTCTGAGTGTGTTTGAATGAGAAGCTTGGAGTAACTGGTTTGTACTTAATACACAATGCTTAATGACTTCACCAAGGTGGCCTCTCTAGGGGTGCATCTCCACTGTAAAATGAATGCTGTTTGATACTATTTTAACTGCCATTGTTCAATCCTGTGTAATACTGGGCAATATAGTTTGGTAAGGCACCAGCACTCTTTGGTGAAGAAGGCTAAAGACCTTGCAAAATTACAACTCCCAGGAGTCTATAGCATTGAACTATCATAATTATAGTGGTGTTAAATTGCATTGATTCTGCAGTGCAGAATGCTCTCCTAGTCTTAGGTTTTGGCCTGGAAATCTTAGATTTTGGGAACATCTTTAAGAACTGGTGATCTCCATCATCACAGTCTAAAATAGCTTCCAAAAACTCTTGAAGAAGCACATTTGATGGGCCTTCTCACTGGCTGCTCCCAGACTCAGGAATTCCCTTCCATGGGAGGCCAAGTTGGTTCCTCTTTGATGTCCTCATTCTGGCAGGCAAAGGGATTATTTAGTCTGGCAGACTTTGGGATTTAAACATGTTTGTTGCTGAAGGGGGCTTTAACTGGCTGGGTGCTGTTCCTTTCTTTTTATTGCTATGTTCTTAATTGATTTTATTTATTTAATGTACTCTTAAATCACCTGGTAATCAAAGATCTCTCGGTAATTTTCAAAATGTTAAAAATCTCAGTTCCTTAAAATATCACAGCAATACAGTAAAAGGAGCTGACAAAGAAGCAGAATACACACTCAAAACAAAACCAGCATCACAGAATAAAATGTTTCAGACAAAAATTAATGGTTTAGTGGTTTGAATATTGGACCATGACTCTGGAGACCAGGGTTTGAATCCTAGCTTGGCCATGGAAACCCATTTGGTGACCTCTCTGCTTCAGAGGAAAGCAAATGCAAATCTGCTCAGAACAAATTGCTATTTGAACCTCACTGAGGTTTGCCTTGATAGCACACTTCAAAAACAACAATAGGATAAAAGCACCTTGGTATAAAAATGCTTCGACTGCACTTTTAAAAACACTTTTAATTATGACTTTTGTTTTTCTTTGTTAATGACCTTCGGGAACTTTTTGGTAAGGAAGCACCATATAAATTTAATAGACAAACTGATTCTTTTGGAGGCTGGGTTCAGCCCAGATCTGTCATGTGTGTTCAAGTGACAGCCGCTTCCCAATACAGATCCCACACCCAAAAGCTGGGCTCATTTAGAAAATTACCACTTTGTTCCCCTGCCAGTGATATGGAAAGTTGCCCCCAGCTGAAGCCATCTTAGAAGCCCAGACCTTTTGGGTTTCAGCCAGAACACACCTCTTTACTTTTATTTCCTAATTTCTAGTTTCTCCAATAGCATCTCTTTGAATCAGAAAAATAAACAATTCAGACTGTCCCAAACTAAATTTACCATTCTGAGGCAAAACACATTAGCCTTAGGAAAATCTTGATTTCAATTATATGTGCTTCCAAGTAATACTGTGATATTGTAGTCTGCCATACAATATCAAAGGTGAATTAGATCAAGAGTTTCTTGGGGCTGGGTTAAAACTTGCACATCTGTGCTTTTTGTCTGTGCAGAATGTACGAAGGGGAGGCACATATCTCTTCGCTGTCAGGAACACACACTGTGTAAGGCTGCAATGCATCTTCTTGGCTTCTTTGGAGAGGAAGGGTGCATGTACATGTAGAATTAGTATTATGGAATCCAGAAATTGTCAGTTTGGCGAGGCATCAGAAAGGCTTAAGACTATTAAACTACAGCTCCCATCGTTTCATAGCAATGAGCTGAGATAGTTAAAGTGGTATCAAATTGCATTAACTGTATAGTGTAGATCAGGATGTCCAACCTTTTGGCTTCCCAGGACCACGCTGGAAGAGGAAGCATTGTCTTGGGCCATACATAAAAAATGCTAACACTTGTGATAACTGATGGGCAATAATTTTTGTAATAATGGCCACCACAGATTTTTAAAAAGTCCTTGCATAATAGTCCTAATTATGCACCACCCTATTTAGAGGGTCTTTTAAAATAGTTGAGCAGGTCTTTTGCCTGAATTGTTTGCGAATTACAAATAATCTATATATATAAAAGGGTAATGAAATTTCAGCCTAGGACAAAACAACAAAACTACACATCTCAGAAACACTAAACTTGGCAGCACAACCCGTCATCCATGCCTCTATGTTCATACAACAAAAAGAAAAGAAAAATAAAGTCCTAATTAGAGGGAGAGGAAGAATTGTTTTTATCCAATTGCTGCCAGTTAGAAGGCTAAGCTCCGCCCACTTGGTCTCCTAGCAACCCACTCAGCCCAGGGGACAGGCAGAGTTAGGCCTCACTTATACCTCTTCCACACTGCCTATAAAATACAGATTATCTTATTTTAACTGGATTATATGGCAGTATAGACTCAAGGCTCTTCCACACAGCTATATAACCCATTTATAATGGACTTAATGTAAGGTAAAACCTTTACCCTTTACCTTAACAACCACCAATTCCTCAATACTTTATTTCCCACAGCAACGTATGGCTGGGCACAGCTGGTACTCTAATATTTGTAGATGTAACATTCTCTGATTATTCCATTCCATTGTCATCTACAAGGTTCATGCTTGAGAACCAAGCAATAGAGTTACAACCCTCTCCTCTGTCAATGTTTTAAGTAAATTTACAATTTTGTGTTGGGCCGTATTCATAGGTGTCCTGGCCACATGTGGCCTATGGGCTGCAGGTTAGACAAGCTTGGTGTAGATGAACCCAAGGTGTGGTTCCTAATCACACATTATATCAATTTTACAGTCCTGGTTCCCTTGAAATGTGTTGAACTATGATTGCTATCAGCCCCAGATACCATTGGTGAGAAATCGTGAGAGCTAAAATCTATAGAACTTGGAATGAAAGTCAGGTTGAGAAGAATAGGTACAAAAACATGATATCCATGTAAGAGAGAAATTGGGTTCATAGAGCTATAGTTGTTTTTAACAATTGAATCTTTATATTTGTACATAACGCAAAATTGTAGTTTCAGCACTTTGTGAGAAAATGCTTCTAGAAACATTGGCCTCAGTACTCTTGCTTTCTTTGCTCTGTGCCTTAGGAGGAGGAATAAGGAATTCTGTTTTCCTTCAGCTGAGTCTTGTTTTTCATTAAATGAAAACTAGGGAATCTTTCTTGATCACTGAACAAGAAAACAAACAAATTTGAGATTTAGAGTTGGCAAATAAACAACTGATTTGGGTTGTTGTGAGTTTTCTGGACTGTATGGCCATGTTCCAGAAGCATTTTCTCCTAAAATAAACAACTGATTTATTTTAAATTATAATTTTTACATACATATAACTAGAAGCCATGAGTCAGGGAATATACTGTAAGAGCCTGGCTTATTCTTCATGTGATTGTTGGCAAGGAGAGGATGACAAGCTTTGCTCAGGCTCCAGTGGCTATGCATGTTGTGCTCATCCATGGATTAACATGTGTAAATCCTGCCTAACAGATTTATTGCAGCATGAATTTTTGTTGCAGTCTGGATCCCCCGTCCTCAGATGTGTGAAGAAATACATCACACACATTTAGCATACAGATTGAGAATCTCTTATCCAAAGTGCTTGGGATCAGGACTGTTTCTTAGTTCAGATTTTTATTTTAGATTTTTGAAGTTTTCGAATATATTATGAGATATTGTGCAGACGGCTCCAAGTCTAAACATAGCATTTACTTAAAGTTTCATATACACCATATACATATAGCCTGCAGGTAATTTTATACACAACATTTTCATACTTTTGTCCATAAAACAAAGTTTGTGTACATTGAACCATGATAAAGCAAAGGTACCACTATCTCCGCTTCTCATGTGAACAATTTTGGATTTTGGAGTATTTCAGAATTTTGAATGAGGAAAACTGAATGTGTATTACTTATATGTAGAGATGAAATAGGATATACCATAATGACATGTAAAAGATATTTTCTTTTTTCAAGTCAGGAACAACTTGAGAAACTGCAAGTTGCTTCTGGTGTGAAAGAATTGGCCGTCTGCAGATGACACCCAGATGTTTTGCCATCCTGTGGGAAACTTCTCTCATGTCCTAGCATGGGAAGCTTGAGCTGACAGACGGAGCTCACCCTGCTCTCCAGATTAGAACTGCCGACCTTTCGGTTAGCAGTCCTGCCAGCAAAAGGGTTTAACCTATTGCTCCTGGGGGAGGGGGGCTCCTACTATATAAATCTTATTTCAGTACCAAAATATATATCACTGTTAGGTAAGAACATTTGCCATAAAACTGATACAGATTAAGATTTGTCCTTCACAACCTGTGGAGAGCTGCTAAATAATAGCCCCCTGCACACCCTTGCTATTCTAACCCACTATTCCAGGCTGACCATAATGATTAGAATGAAATGTCAGAAAAAGTATTGTACATACTCAATGTACGCATAAATTGACCTCATGTCTATGTCAAGGGCCAGTTTTTGATGCCAACATTATGAATTTGGATATAGCCCCTGGATAAGTTGAGGATCATTTTGAAGAGAGGATCAGCATCAGCGGCTGCTTCAGGGCCCCAGTCACTCCTGGCCACCGCTGCCAGTTTCCCACCCAGACAATAGGGTCGCTGTTGCCCGCTTTTGGTCTAAACCTATTTAGCTGCTTGTGATTTCCTTTATTTCATCACTTTTAAATTTATTTATTATGCAATGCTTTTGACACGAAATAAATAAACCCAGACATTCAAAAAGGTTAGGAATGGCCTTCTTTTGGTCCCACTGGGATGAATGAAACTCTTGCCTTATACCACTCTGCTCAAAGTAGGGAATAGTTCCTTTCTTGATAAAAGTTATCAATACTTTTATATCAGTATCATATTATTATAGCAGGCGTGGTATGAATCTACAGGCTGGTGCCAAGATGGGAAGTGATACATTATGGTCTCAATCCAACATCCCTTCAGCATAGCTTACCGTATATACAGGCATGGGCAAACCTTGGCCCTCCAGCTGTTTTGGACTTCAACGCCCACAATTGAGACAATATATTGGTACAGAGGGGCCCCTGGTGGCACAGTGTGTTAAAGCGCTGAGCTGCTGAACTTGCGGACCAAAAGGTTCCAGGTTCAAATCCTGGGAGTGGAATGAGCACCCACCGTTAGCCCCAGCTCCTGCCAATCTAGCAGTTCGAAAACATGCAAATGTGAGTAGATCAATAGGTACCGCTCTGGCGGGAAGGTAACTGCGTTCCATGCAGTCATGCCGGCCACATGACCTTGGAGGTGTCTACGGACAATGCCGACTCTTCGGCTTAGAAATGGAGATGAGCACCAACCCCCAGAGTCGGTCACGACTGGACTTAACGTCAGGGGAAACCTGTACCTTATTGATACAATTCTCACATTGGGTCATTGGGTAAGTTGACCCAGTTTTTTTAGGTTGATTTTTTGATTAAAATTTCTAGACTTATAGACAACTATGTAGAGGGTGGTTCTTATAATGATTCCCTCAAAGCTTTGTGCATTGATATTTTATGATGACATAAGCCACTTTAGGAACACCTTCAGATATGCCCAAACATGTGCTCTGTACTGTGACATCAACCCAAAACAGACAGCATTAATTCTTCAACCGTCACATTGTTTCATTCCCAGCAATAACTTCTTGGGCTGTGTCTGTATTTGTTGAACTAAATGGGTCCATGCTGTGATGCAAACATGGAAAGAGGAGTACGAACACATAAACTGTTGCCTGAATGGAACAAAAGTCTACACAACATTTTTTTTATTTTGTGACATGTCAGAGGAACTTGATGGCCTGCTCACTTTCTTGGTTTATTGTTATGTTCTACTTAACAATCTAAGTTGAAATAATAAGTTATTTTTACCCTGTTTACCTGGTGGTTCTATAATACATTTAGATTTTTATATGACCTTGGCTTCACAAACACCTTTCTGAATGTTTTTCTTAAAGATGTTTCTGTGTCTCTATGAGAAATTCATCCACATACTTATTCATCGGATTCATTTTATGAAATCTGTCAACATGTTACTAATCTTGTATATATCTAAGATGGTGGAAAGGACATAATTAGGGATGTATCTGATGAAAGAGTTTAAGTAAATCTCCTGACTCATTATGAGGAAAAAGGCTGGAATCTGAAAGGCAATTTTCCCATGCCAGGAACATCATTAACCCAATATATGAACCGTGAGGAGAATTGTTTGGTTAAATAAATGACTTGTGCTAATCAATTCCATTCTTTTTAATGAAAATGTCTTCATTTGCTTGGAATTACAGATGACATTTTACCATGCAGGAAGTTTAGATATGAACATCTATTTTTTTTAAGTGGAGAAACTTCTTTATTAGAAATGCCACCAAAAGCAAACAAAAGAATGCAAACAGAATTGTTAAAGGTTTTCATGCAGCAACACTTTTGTGGGATGAGGTCTCTTTCCTTCTCATGTCCTCTTTCAAGCCGAACAAGGGCAAAAAATCTCTGCATGTTGATTTATGGCGTTGCGTGTATATTTTACCTCATTTCATAGGTATTTTATCTCATTTCATTTATTTATTTCTTAAATAAAGAGGCCCTACGTGGAATACTCAAAGGCTGTTAAGTACGAAAAGAAATACTACCGGCCGCAGGGGTAGTATGAGTCTACAGGCTGGTGCCGAGATGCGAAGTGATATATTATGGTCTCAATCCAACATCCCTTCATCATAGCTTACCGTATACTCATGTATAAACTGGCATCACATATAAGTTTTCAAGCCAAAATTATGGCTTTTGATTTGGTCATTCTGTAAAGAGTAGAGGAAGTCGGCGCCTCTCCTAAGGTGGTCTAAACCAGTGGCTCCCGACCTTTTTTTGACCAGGGACCATTCTGACCAGGGACCACTTTGACCAGAGACATCTCTCAAACATTAGTACCAAAAAGGGTCCAAATCAGTTTTTGATCAACTTTAAATTTGGTTTGGTTATTTGGGGTGCTGATTCAGAAAATTGTATTGGATAGACCATATCAGCTTTAGTTTCTGATACAGAACATATGCCATCCAGTAGTCGTCATCTTCTCACCGACAGAAAATCATACTTAATAACCTAGAGCTGATGTGGTCTATCCAATGCAATTTTCTGAATTAGCACCTCAAATAACCCCAGGAACAGGCCTAAAAACGAAGACACCAAGGCGCCCCCACTTCCAGGTGCCACATGGAACGGCCCCGCTCAAGGGGAAGGAGGAGGAGGAGAAGCAGCAGTCAGGAGGCTTGTTGGAAAGCGTGAAAGCGTGGGTAGTCAGCCTCTCTCCTCTTGACATCCCCATTGCCTCGGCACTATAGGAGGGTTTTGTGAGACCAGTTGCTCTCGTTGCAATAGTGTTGTAGCAGTGAGGCCGCAGACCATATTTTAATTGTTGGGACCACTGGTGGTCCACAGACCTCAGATTGGGAACCACTGGTCTAAACTCTTGCCTTTAGCTACTCTACTTAGAGAAGGTAGTTGTTCCTTTTTTGCTACAAGTTAAATCCTCATGGCCAGACGTAAAATTATCACAGCATTGCTAGATCCTTTGGGATCCTCCAGGGATTTCAGCACTGATGTCATCATCTTACATCTGGTTATTGGGACATAGCCAGATGTTTATCTGATCCTCCTTCAGCCTGCTTGCCACAGAGAATGGAATGGCTACGCAGGGAGCTTTCAGGTGTTTTATTGATAAACTGGATTGTATATTGTAGGGAAAGGAAGGGAATACCAACCCTTTCAGCATCTCTAAAAGAATGTCTACACATGTAAAAGAAATTTATGCATGTATATGTCTCTAACAGAGTTCCAGCCTATATGCAGTAACTTTGCCTGTAGCACATCACTTTTTGCTGTAACAGTGACATGCACTCTGTTTCAATCAAGAATGCCAAGTTAATTTAGGAGTATTCAAATCTTGCTGGGTGGCATATACCACTCTCCGTTTCAGTACCTCATGACTACTTCCTACTTCCTAGCAGCTGCGCCACAGGGAGGCGATTCATTACACCTAATGATAGAACTAGCCTCCCTTTCCTCATTCATTGAATCTGGAAAAACATCTACTGCATTATTGAGCTGTGGCCACTCCTTACTCACTAGGCATAGAAGTCAATTTATTCATTCAACTCAGTAGCATATAATTTTACCGAGACTACTGCTGCAATTAGTCTTCTCCATGTTTCGGTTTCTCTCCTGTTGATTACAGAATAATGGGGATCTTTTCTTTTTATTGTATTCAATTAATTATTACTCTGTGGTCAACAGAGTCAACAGGAGAAAAACTGGAAGTTAAAGTAGACAAGATGTTGCAGTAGTCTTTTTAAAGATATATAAACAATTCATATATCACATTTCTCCTCATTCAAGATTCAGGTCAGCTTCTAATTACTTTGAAAAAATATGATGTATTTATGTATTATTTATTTTGTGAATCGTTGGAATGTTTTTGGTCAAATGTCTTGTGTTGTTGTTTTCGGGCTTGTCCCTGTTGTGAGCCGCCCCGAGTCCCTTTGGGGAGATGGGGCGGGATATAAAAATAAAGATTATTATTATTATTATTATTATTATTATTATTATTATTATTATTAAATGTTAAAAATTGAATGGCAGTTTAGTTTTCAAAAACCACATAATGCTAAAACAATGCAGAGTAAAACAAAATTAAAATCAGATTAGAAGCACTACCTCATTAAAAGTTCTTTTTTGTCATTTAACTAGAAACCAAAGGCCAGCCAAAATACAAAGATGGTGGAAGGAAAGAAGGAGGGCGACTAAAATGATCAAGGGTCTGGAGAACAAGCCCTATGAGGAGTGGCTCAAAGGGCTGGGCATGTTTAGTCTGCAGAAAAGACGGCTGAGAGGAGACATGATAAGGGTCATGTATAAATATGTGAGGGGAAGTCATAGGGAGGAGGGAGCAAGCTTGCTTTCTATTGCCCTGCGGAACAGTGGCTTCAAACTACAGGAAAGGAGATTCCACCTGAACATTGAACTTCCTCACTGTGAGAGCTGTTCAGCAGTGGAACTCTCTGCCCTGGAGTGTGGTGCTTCTTTGGAGGCTTTAAAACAGAGGCTGGATGGCCATTTGTCGGGGGTGCTTTGAATGTGTTTTCCTGCTTCTTGGCAGGGGGTTGGACTGGATGGCCCACGAGGTCTCTTCCAACTCCATGATTCTATGAAAGGAGAAAAAGTGACTAGCAAACTTATTCTGAGGGAGAATTCCATAACTTGGGGCAGTTACTGAGGAGGCTGTCTCTCATGTCTTCCCCAAATGTGCCTATGATGGTGCTGGGACCAAGGGAAAGTCTTCCTCTGAAGATCCTAAGCCCTTTTCCATATATACTCACAGATAGGTACAAAATAATCCCAGTACTGCTGAGATGTGCTAGGACCCTCTCCAGCACTGGTGCCATCATTTTGCATCTGTCTAAGGCAGTGGTTCTCAACCTATGGGTCCCCAGATGTTTTGGTCTTCGGCTGGCTGGGATTTCTGGGAGTTGCAGGCCAAAACACCAATGTCCCCACTGGTCTACGGGGTCTATGGCAGGTGCCTCTCTGATCCTGTCTTGCCTGCTTGTCACAGAGCATAGAATGGACACAGAGCACAGGCAGGACATGACCCACAAGTACAACACAGGACCCATGATCGACTGAGGTTGTTACTTGTTAAATTCAAGGTGAAGGTGGAATTCCAACTGAGCTTCTTGCTTTTAGCTCAGTTTAATACCACCCTCTTGGGTCCTTTCCCTTCTCCTTCTGTCCCTGCTTTGTTGCAGCCAGAGTACTCCAATGCTCTTCAACACTCCCAACTGAGGAACAAATATTTCCTTGACACTTGAGGATTGAGAAGTGGCTTCAGAGGCAGAGAAGGTGTGAAACTATGTGGTGCAAAGTGACTCTGTAACACACGTAACAAATCTTGTAGGGCGCCTGGGATATTTCACCTACTTTTCTCTCTCCCAGTTTAGAGCTGTGATGAAAACAGTGCAGAGTACAACCTTCTAAAATATTTTATCAAAGTCAACAATTTTCTCTTTATCACATTTAATCTGACTTTTCATCCAAGTAGCTCAGGCAAGTGTACAGGTGTGTGTACACACTTTTATCACAGAAACCTGCGAGCAGAGCTTAGAGTAGTTATTTGGAGGACTGCAACTCACAGAATCCCTATCAAATAGATTGCTACCATGAATATATCCAAAAACAAAGTTAACAAAAATTACTTTTTTGGACTGTAAGTCCCAAGTTGTCAATGACAGCTAGAAGATTCTGGAAGTTGTAATCCAAGTAAGCAATTTTCACAAGGTCTGCCGGTATAGTAGGTTAGGCTTTAAGACTGTAACTAGCACAAAGTCATATACAGTGAATTTCACAGCTCAGTAATAATAATAACAATACTAAATACATAATGATGAATACTTGGGCTTCTACGTAGTTGCTTTGAGTCTTCAAAGCATTCCAGAGGCATTGTATTTCAACAAACAACCCTGTAAGTATAGTTATCCTTATGTTTCACATGGCAGTATCCCTCAACCTGATGCTTTGTGTAAGTAGGGAGTCCAGCGTATTTGTATGTCACTACTCTGGAGAAAGCATGCCAGGAAACTGACATGGCAAATTCTAGCAAAGCCAAAAATCTAGCTATTGACTTCTTGTTCTGTAACGTAGTATCATTGAAACTCCTCTCTCTTTAGATGAGGTTTTTTTTTTTTTTGCTGGATGTCAGCTAATGTGTATCTGTTTGGTAGTCCTTCCACCTGAGCTCCTAACTCATGAACAACAGGATTGTCCAAACATACAGATTTTGCATCAATATTCCACTCAAGCAACCTTAAGTGCCAAAACTCAGCCTGTTGCATCAAGCAGTGTAATCCTATCTGTGTTTACTCAGAAATAATTACCAATGTAAATCCCACAATGTTTACTGGGATTTACATTCATTTAAATGTGGTTAGGATTGTAATCTTAGGGCTTGCCTACACTGGCCAAAACCCACGTAGTGGTCCAGGAATCACTACTGGATGCCTACACAACATCCAGGGGCTTCCAGACCTTGATGTGAGGGTAAACCTCGTTGAAGTGATTGAGCCTTGTGCCAAGGAAAGTCAGGGAATGCTCCGGAGTTTCAGAGAAACTCTGGAGCAGCCTGGTACTTAGGGCAGTGTGGACACCAGAATAGCTCTGGTGAGAACCAGTTCGCTGTCCACACGGGCTGGTGCTGCCATTCCCCTTTCTTTCCCATACTTGTCAGTGCAGGAAAAAAGGGAAGAGTTGAAGCCCATGTTGCCATCACTGTTGCCGTCTGACTCTAGGGCTCCTAGCTGTCTGGAGTGCTCCATGCTGACATCAGCAGAGGCACCTGCGTAACAAGGGTGAAGGAGGAAAGGATCTCAGTTGTTGACTACTATTTTATTGCTTTTTGCAATTAAAAAATTAACAAAAAACTTTTGTGGCAGGTTTGCCCCTACATTCTTATTTAATTTCTGGATATTAATGTGAAAACATTTCAAAGCAGTTTGAAGGCAGGATATCCTGCCCAGGCTGCATTTCATGGGATAGATCTGACGTTGTGAAATATGAAACTGCCTGTGCCTTTTCCCCTTTGGTGATGGGCACACCCCACTGGGTGAAACTGGCCTGTCGAAAGCTTCTTCTTATACACCCCTGGTAATTTATGCAACTGATTCATCAAGTGGTATTGCTGGCTCAGCTGTTGGGAGCTTTTGTAATCTTGTCCTGCTCTTCCTTGCAGCCATTCCAAGCTTCTCGTTCTCCTCCCTGTTCAGAGATTTGTGGTTGTCAACAAAGAGAAGACAACACCACAGCAAGATAGTGTTGCATCAAATAGCATTAGGGGAGCAGGGTGCAAAAGGCACACTTAGACCCTGTGATGATGATGATGATGATGATGATGATGATGATGATGATGATGATGATAATTTTATTCTTATACCCCGCCCCATCTCCCCGAAGGGACTCGGGGCGGCTTACTTGGGGCCAAGCCCAAACAGAACAATATAAAAACAAAACAATAAAACCAATCAATCAGACAATAAAAGCAAGTCATAAAAAATCACATACAAGATAAAGAGTTAAAATCATGGCTTGGGTTCAAAGGATCTAGGCCAAAGTGCTAAAAGTGCAAATATATCATGTCATCAGGGAAGGGTGGCCACTCAGCTATGATGGCTATAAAGTGCCATTGTAATACTGGGGAAGGCATACACTGTCAAATGGACAACAGGTCGACCATACAGAGATCAGTCACCAAAAGCCTCTCGGAAGAGCCAAATCTTCAGGCTCGTCCGAAAGGAGAGGAGGGTAGGGCCTGCCTAATCTCCCCGGGGAGCGAGTTCCAGAGCCGGGGGGCCACGATGGAGAAGGCCCTCTCCCTTGTCCCCACCAGCCGTGATTGTGAAGGTGGTGGGAGCAAGAGGAGGGCCTCCCCTGATGAACGAAGAGGTCGTGCAGGTTCATAGGGGGAAATGCGGTCTCGAAGGTAGGTGGGTCCCAAACCGTTTAGGGCTTTGAGGTGATAACCTGCACCTTGAATTGGGCCCTCATGTCTCCTCTCAGCCTTCTTTTCTCCAAGCTAAACATACCCAGTTCTCTAAGCCATTCCTCATAGGGCTTGACTTCCAGACCTTTGATCATTTTGGTCGCCCTTCTCTGGACACGTTCTTCTTAGAACTGGACACAGCTTTGCATATGAGATCTGACCAAAGCAGAATAGAGTGGAGCCGCAACTTTCCTTGATTTAGACAGCTTCTTTCTCCTCTCACTTTCAAGAAGTCTAAAGTAAAAGCAGACCATCAGTCTTTTGAGCAGCAACCAGCTACATTGCTCCCCCCTGGATTCTGTTCACTTTAAGAACATCACGAGAAATGAGGAAAACCAACAAACAAATTCAACTTCAAAGGCAAATCCTCAGCTTTTCTCAGAGAGTACCAAACTGAAAAGGAAGGAAGGGCTCCACTTCAATTATGCTCTGCAAATGCATGATAGAACAGTTGTAAGCAGGCTAATGGCTGTGTTAGCATTCAGGGAATCGCATGCCATTCAATACACTAAGCTGGTAGAATCATAGAATCATAGAATAGTAGAGTTGGAAGAGACCTCAAGGGCCATCTAGTCCAACCCCCCGCTAAGAAGCAGGAAATCGCATTCAAAGCACCCCCGACAGATGGCCATCCAGCCTCTGCTTAAAAGCCTCCAAAGAAGGAGCCTCCACCACGGCCCGGGGGAGAGAGTTCCACTGCCGAACAGCCCTCACAGTGAGGAAGTTCTTCCTGATGTTCAGGTGGAATCTCCTTTCCTGTAGTTTGAAGCCATTGTTCCGTGTCCTAGTCTGCAGGGCAGCAGAAAATAAGCTTGCTCCCTCCTCCCTATGACTTCCCCTCACATATTTGTACATGGCTATCATGTCTCCTCTCAGCCTTCTCTTCTGCAGGCTAAACATGCCCAGCTCTTTAAGCCTCTCCTCATAGGGCTTGTTCTCCAGACCCTTAATCATTTTAGTTGCCCTCCTCTGGACGCTTTCCAGCTTGTCAGCATCTCCCTTCATCTGCGGTGCCCAAAACTGGACACAGTATTCCAGGTGTGGTCTGACCAAGGCAGAATAGAGGGGGAGCATGACTTCCCTGGATCTAGACGTTATTCCCCTATTGATGCAGGCCAAAATCCCATTGGCTTTTTTAGCTGCCGCATCACATTGTAGGCTCATGTTTAACTTGTTGTCCACGAGGACTCCAAGATCTTTTTCGCACACACTGCTGTCAAGCCAGGCGTCCCCCATTCTGTATCTTTGATTTCCATTTTTTCTGCCGAAGTGAAGTATCTTGCATTTGTCCCTGTTGAACTTCATTTTGTTAGTTTCGGCCCATCTCTCTAGTCTGTCAAGATCGTTTTGAATTCTGCTCCTGTCTTCTGGAGTGTTAGCTATCCCTCCGAGTTTGGTGTCAT
Organism: Anolis carolinensis; assembly: GCF_035594765.1. Classification (NCBI taxonomy): domain Eukaryota; kingdom Metazoa; phylum Chordata; class Lepidosauria; order Squamata; family Anolidae; genus Anolis; species Anolis carolinensis. Next base: position 351,402,825 of record NC_085841.1, read on the forward strand.
CTGCAAACTTGATGATCGTGCCTTCTAACCCTTCGTCTAAGTCGTTAATAAAGATGTTGAACAGAACCGGGCCCAGGACGGAGCCCTGCGGCACTCCACTTGTCACTTCTTTCCATGATGAAGACGACGCATTGGTGAGCACCCTTTGGGTTCGTTCGCTTAGCCAATTACAGATCCACCTAACCGTAGTTTTGTCTAGCCCACATTTTACTAGTTTGTTTGCCAGAAGGTCGTGGGGGACTTTGTCGAAGGCCTTACTGAAATCTAGATATGCTACATCCACGGCATTCCCTGTATCGACCCAACTCGTAACTCTATCGAAAAAAGAGATCAGATTAGTCTGGCATGACTTGTTTTTGGTAAATCCGTGTTGACTATTAGCAATGACCGCATTTGTTTCTAAGTGTTTGCAGACCACTTCCTTAATGATCTTTTCCAGAATCTTGCCTGGTATTGATGTGAGGCTGACCGGACGGTAATTGTTTGGGACGTTCTTTTTTCCCTTCTTGAAGATAGGGACCACATTCGCCCTCCTCCAATCTGCTGGGACTTCTCCTGTTCTCCAAGAACTCTCGAAGATGATTGCCAGTGGTTCTGAAATAACTTCCGCTAGTTCCTTCAATACTCTTGGATGTAGCTGATCTGGCCCTGGGGACTTGAATTCGTTTAGAGTGGCCAGGTGTTCCTGGACAACTTGTTTCCCTATTTGGGGTTGGATTTCCCCCAATCCTTCGTCCATTCCATGTTGCTGAGGTTGAAGATGGCTTTCTTTTTGTGAGAAGACCGAGGCAAAGAAGGCATTAAGCAGTTCTGCCTTTTCCCTATCCCCTGTCACCATCACCCCATCTACTCCTTGCAGTGGCCCTATCGCCTCCTTTTTCTTCCTTTTTCTACCAACATAAGCAAAAAAACCTTTTTTGTTGTTTTTTATGTCCCTGGCAAGCCTGAGCTCATTTTGCGCTTTAGCCTTGCGAACCTTTTCCCTACAGGAGTTGGCTATACGTTTGAATTCTTCTTTGGTGATTTCTCCCCTTTTCCACTTCTTGTGCATGTCACTTTTGAGCTTTAGCTCAGTTAGAAGTTCTTTGGACATCCATTCTGGCTTCTTTGCACTTGTCTTATTTTTCTTCTTTGTTGGCACTGTTTGCATTTGCGCCTTGAGTATTTCACTTTTGAAAAACTCCCATCCATGCTTAACTCCCTTGTTTTTTAATATCGGCGTCCATGGAATGCCGCTCAGTAATTCCTTCATTTTTTGGAAGTCAGCTCTCTTAAAGTCCAGAATGCGTGTTTGACTTGTCTTAGTTTCAGCATTCCTTTGTATTGCAAACTGCAGGAGCACATGGTCACTTGCCCCTAAGGATCCAACCACTTCAACTGTATTGATCAGGTCTTCCACATTTGTTAAGATTAGATCAAGAGTTGCTGATCCCCTTGTTGCCTCTTCTACCTTCTGGACCATAAAATTATCTGCAAGGCAAGTGAGGAATTTGTTGGACTTTGTACTCTTGGCTGAGTTTGTTTTCCAGCAGATATCGGGATAATTGAAATCGCCCATGACTACTATATCTCTTCTTTGTGCCTGTTTGGTCAGCTGTTGACAGAAGGCTTCATCAAGTCCTTCATCCTGACTCGGAGGTCTGTAGTAGACACCCACGACAAGATCTTTTTGAGTCCCGGTTCCCTTGATTCTTATCCAGATGCTTTCAAGCTGGTTTCCCGGATTACAGTCTTGCATTTCTTCTGCAACGTAACTGTTTTTGACATATAAAGCTACTCCCCCTCCTCTCCCCTTTGTTCTATTTCTGTGAAAGAGGTTATAGCCCTCAATGGTTAAATTCCAGTGATGGGAGTCATCCCACCAGGTTTCAGTGATGCCTATGACATCGTATGTGTGGTGCTGTGCTAGGAGTTGGAGTTCGTCTTGCTTATTTCCCATGCTCTGAGCATTAGTGTAAAGACATGTAAGCCCCTGTGACCTCCCCTCGAACTGTTTATTTGGGATTATTGTGCTCTCTGTACTTGGTCCTTGCTGTGTTTGTGCAGCCCTCCGTTTAGCCTTACGGCGGTTCCCTGTGGTCGTGGGTAATATAGTGTTCGCCAGGCTGTTGTTCCCCTCCCCCAGTGGATTTAGTTTAAAGTGCGCCTGATGAGGTTTGTGAGTCTGTGTGCAAAAAGATGTTTTCCTACTTGTGTGAGATGCACCCCATCGCTTGCCAGTAGTCCATCCTCTTGGAAGAGTAGACCATGGTCAAGGAAGCCAAAATGCTCCTCTTGACACCATTTTCTGAGCCAGTTATTGACCTGTACTATTTTTCCGGCCCTTGTAGAGCCATGTCCTACAACGGGGAGGAGGGATGAAAAGATCACATGTACATTATACAGTTTTAGCTTTGTTCCCAGAGCTCGAAAATCATTTGTGATCTTTTGAAAAGTATGCCTAGCGGTGTCATTGGTACCTACATGAATCAACATAAGGTGGGGAGGGTGATGGGGCTTTAGGAGCCTGCTGAGCCTCTGAGTGATATGGTGTATTTTTGCCCCCGGGAGGCAGCATGTTTCTCGAGCCATCCCATCCGGTCTGGAAATGATGGCTTCCGTTCCTCTAAGGAGGGAGTCACCTACTACCAAGACCTGTTTCCTTTGAGGATTGACAGGGTCCCTTTTGTGCAAGACAGTGTGTATGTCCCCTGAAGAGTGTTCCTGTTGAAGTGAATCATGTAGGTGTAAAGTGTTGTCCTCCTCCTCAACATCCCCAGTGCATTCATCAATGACAATCCATTGAGATACATCCGAGAGCCCATTACTCTCCCAAGGATGTTCCTGTTGCTCCTGGTCTATGATTGGGGATGGAGCATTTGCATGATTACATAAGTGTGACTGTGGTGATGCACTGTCCCTGTCAGGGCTATCCCCTGCGCATTGATCCAGGATGGTCCACTGAGTGGTATCTAAGAAACTGTGGTCCTCCACAAGATGTGTTTCCTGATTGTATGTTAATGATGTAAGAATTTCAAATCTGTTGTGTAAATGCAGCTGAGCAGAGGAGTTCTGTGGAGGCTGCCTGGTCCTGCGTCTCCTTCTATGGGTGACCTCCTTCCAAGCCTGAGGGTTGTCTACCTTTGAGTTGATCTCCCCATAAGGTTCCTGATCATGGTCTTGGTGGTGTTGGTGTGATGCAGGCTGCTGATCTACAGCAGCGTGTTGTGCAGTGTCCAAGAAGAGCTCGAGTGCCTGAATGTCCTTAAGGGTCTTAATACGGTGCTCGAGCTGTTGGATCCTCTGCTCCATCCACTTTTATAATGGACTGGTGATAACATTCCCAGAGGGGAAATGACCTTTGTCTTTTGTCAGGACAACCAGAACTTGATCCAAATGCAACACTTGTTAATAAACAAAGCTCTTATTTTTTCCGTCGCTTCTTCCTTTTGGGTTCCTGGTTGATGTCTGACTGCGTGGATGCAGGATGCTAAAAGAAAGAAAACAGCACACTGTACACAAACCTGTTGTTTTGAGGAAAGAGTTACTCGCTTTGCCAGATCTGCAGTTTGTCCCATCTTGTGTTTTCTTCCTCATTAATAACACGCTGGTGCACTAAGCATATTTTGTTGCTTGGCTAAATGTTTCTTGATTTTCATGTGTTTTCATTTCAAGTATTGAATATTTATTTGGAAAGTACCATTTGGGTTTGCAAGGATATAAAACTATATACTTCTCATGGGGAAAAAGGAATCTCCTGGTAGAAAAAGTGGCATACTGGAGACAAGGACCAGCTTGCCCTTCAGCAATTTTTCATCTATTTTTCCTATGTGCCAGTTTCCTTTCAAAATCCAGCCCCCCTACATCTGCAGCTTGAAAGTTGTACGTACTAGACAAAGTCTTACCATTTAATTATACAGAATGTAGAAGATAGATGTCTCGAAGAAAGATGAGTTCAGTATGAGGTGAATTCAGGTTTAGACAAAGGGCCAAGACAGTCTACAATAGGCAGTATTATTTGTTTCTTTCTATGGATGATGCTCAAGGCATTTTAAAGTAATAGTTGTGTCTCCAAGCTGACGCCTGGTTCTTCTTCTTTTGAACATCCACTGATGACAAATGAACACATACAATTTAATCAGTGAACTACATGATTCTGATCCCTATTTTAATGCATTCTTCAAGTTACTGTAAGCCAAAAAATAAAAATAGTCTCTAATTTATGTCTTTTCCAGTTCTAGATCAGTTGTAACAATTTTTCTCAAGCTCTGATAGAAGAGTTTTAAGGATTTTTCTTCTCTTTAATTCAAGTATTTTGGGTGGTAGGCAAAACATTGCTTGTGTATTCCTCTATGACTTAACGTTGGACTGGACGACCCTTGTGGTCTCTTTCAACTCAATATTTATATGATTCTAATATCACAAAAACAGGATACTAACGTATGTAACTGCATTCACAGCTCTGTATTGGCTTCATCCCTTTAAAAACATATATTTCTAAATGTCAGGATTTTGTGTAGTGGACACACTTCCACCCATGAATCTTATGAGTGGAAAAATTGACATCCAGTCACGTCATTCAAAGTTTCTTTTTCCAACGACTGAACTAGAGGATGTCCAGCAGTTCTGTTGGCATATTTGAACCATTGTTCACTTAAGACATTTCTGGTTCTGGATGTAAGATAGTTAGGCTTGGAATGTGAAAGATTTACTATAGATTGCAACTGCCATTATCTTAACCATTGAATATTGTGGTTAGAGCCAATGGGGGTTGTAACCCTATGTCACCTGAAGGGCTATTGTTTATCATTTTTTTAAATGAAACATAGAGTAGTCCTGCAAAACATGAACCATCTACAAATGTCATTCTAGACTTCTGGAAAGATTTCACCAACATTTCTTAAAAAAAATTCCTATACATTTCTTGGGAAAACAGGCAGACAAATGTCAGTGTTCTGAAAGAAGGAAAGACCACCAGCACTGAAACTATGATTCTCTGCCATCAACTTCACTGTATAGGCTATGTTGTCAGAATGTCCAATCTCCATCTCCCAAAGTAGTTGCTTTATTCTCAGTTCTAGAACAGAAAACAATGTCTGAAGACAACAAAAAGCATTTAAAGATGGGCTTAGCTAACCTTAAAAATGTGGTATATATACAAAGAACGGGTAAGTTCTGGCCCTTGAGCATTGTAACTGGAGGTCAGTTGGATTTTGAAGAGGCACAAATACAGAGTAAATGGACGAAATGTGCCAAGAGGAAGGCACATCAAGCAAACTTTTCATAACCAACTTCCATCTGGAAATCTATGTCCTCAATGTGAAAGATTGTGTGGATGCAGAATAGGTCTTCACAGTCACGTATGGACCCACCACCAAGACTCAACCTTTGGAAGACAATCATACTTGCCCATGAGTGATCATCTGTGATGATGATGATGAGTTACTATCCACAGGTATCAGGAAAGAGATGATCTGACAAGAATGCCCAAGTCCATGTATTCTATTTTGTTCTCTGGGCACTTCTATTTAATTTAAGGCATTTGAGAAGGTTTTTCTTTTCTTCTCCTTGTTCTGCAGAAGAAAAGTCTGTGTTATGCATGTAAAAGGTTATTTGCACTGCTTTGAACAGTATAATTAAAGGGAAAATTGCATACCTGACCAAGTTATTACTCCTTTATTGTTATTATTTCATTGTTACTTGCTGTCAGTTTTCCTTTGACATATGACTTTTAAGAGTTGTAGTCATCAATAAGCCCTGCTCAGATTTTGCAAGCACATGATTGTGGCTACCATGTTGAGTCAATCCATCTGTAATGTAGGCTTCTGCTTTCCCTACTGCCTTGTACTTTCTTGGGCGTTATTGTCTTTTGTATTGAGTAATGTAATTTCATGAAGCATCCGCAGTATGATAGCTTCTGTTGTGTTATTATGGCTTCTAGACCATTCATGTGACTTTTTGATATTTCCTCCAGTACCTCAATGAAAATAAATTGAACTTCTTTACTGTCAGCTTTATGGTATGATCTTGATGTTGATACTCAGTGATATATATGTTTACACTTGAAGATCTTACATAGTTCCTTCATAACTGGCCTTCCATGTCCTTGTCTTTTTCTGATTACTTGACTATAGTCTCAAGTCTTCATATATACATATTATTTGTTCCAGTCTTGCCTGCAATGGAGATGTTGAAGGACTGCTAGCATGGCATTTGGCAGGTGTGGACCTGAACCAGCATGGCTATGATGGGAACACTCCATGTATTGTGGTACGTATGGCTATTGTAACATGCCAGGTTGAACTTTTTCAATATTTGTTTTTCAAAGAGTACATTAAAACAATGATAATGATGATAGTGATGGTTTTGAAGCAGTGGAAGCACAAAGAGAATCATGTATGTGTGTGTGCCCTTTAGGGTTCTCAGATTTCAGGACTGGGCTCTTAACTATTTTCTCCAGTAATTAGGGCCAGTGGGAGGAATCTCAAGGTGAGAGCACAGGCTTTAAAAAGTCTGGGTACCAACATTTACCTCATGAAGACTTGGCACTTTTACTTGCCTGGTGTTCTCTGTGCAACCACATATTCTGTGTCTGCCACTATATGTTTTATGCTTAAAACAGTGATTCTCAATCTGTGGGTCCCCAGATGTTTTGGCCTTCAACTCCCAAAAATCCTAACAGATGGTAAACTGGCTGGGATTTCTGGTTGTTGTAGGGCAGAACACCTGGGGACCCACAGGTTGAGAACCACTGGCTTAAAAGATGTCTCCAAGGTCCACTTTCTGTGACATTGCAAGGGATATTCCTAGATTTCAAGACTACTCCTGACATGGCCATCCCAACATCCACAGATAGTCAGATACACACACACACACACACACACACACACACACACACACACACACATATACCTACTTCATACTTGACTGTCATGAACACACAGTTAAGTATTTAGCCTCTACTGTATATTGAACCTGGTTGGCTCCTGGAGGGGAATACTTGGATTGGAAAATACAATGGATGATGACCATATTTGCATGAATTTACCCTGCCCCACTCGATCTGCTTCCAAAACCTCTATATTAATTTTAAATTGAGCAAAAGGGAAAGGAGGGGGAAGAGAGAGAAAGGGGGCGGGAAAGAAAAAGACTATTCTCATAGCTTTAAAACATCAGTCGAGTGTGTGTGGCGCAGTGTAGTTTGTTTATTTATCCATTTGGATTAGAATTTTAGCCTGCCAACTCAGCTTAAAGAACTCACAAGCCCACTATTTAAAAGTAGGGTGATGCGTAATAAAATACACATAAAATCTTTAAATGGATGAACAGCAATAAAAGTTAATAGGAAACAAGAAAAGCAGCAAAAGTGAAACTACTCAGTTTCCTAGCTTCTAGAAAAGAGGGATCAACTTCTGGGATCCTTTTCCCAAACAAATAATTTGTCCTTCAAATCCTTCCCAACTTTCTGGGAAACAAAAATTGCAGTCATTCTAACGCCGATGGGGTGCAAATATTTTTATGCTTTCTTAAATTTTCTGTTGGCAAAGTCTGTTGAAGATGCCAGCAAAACAGCAGCATCAGTGGAAGGGCTCTGAAGCAGAACCTGTTCGAAGAATTTTTTTACAGGAGGAGGCCTACAAGAATATTGTGATTTGGTGTGTGCAACGAGTGAGAGTGTGTGAGCTGAAACACTGGCCCTCGGTTTTCATCCAAGGATGCATCTACATGGTAGAGTTAATGCCATTTGACAACACTTTAACAGCCATAGCTCGATGGTATGGAATCCTGGAATTTGTAGTTTGGTGAGCAGTTGCACTCTTTGTCAGAGAATGCTATAAGACATTTTAAAACTACAACTCCCATGATTCCATAGCATCAAGCCATAACTGTTAAAAATGATGCCAAACCTCATTCATTCTATAGTGTAGATGCACACAATGTACAGGTTATATCATGATGTTTATTGGCATTGTAATCTTTTCTTATAGGCCCAGAATGCAGGGCAAAATAAAGTTGTGGAATTTTTCCGTCAGTTGGCAGGCTAATGGGGTAAGACTGTTCTTAAAATAAGTAAAATGAGATCAGTATGTTATCTGCTGCATGTGGAATAAGTGATTTGGAGAAAGGGGGAATCAACATCATGGTCTTCTGTTTTCAGTTCTGTTTTGCCACTGGCTTCCAAAAATCTGTTTTGTCATCACATCTTTGCATTAGCATCAGCCTTGCTGAATACAGTAGAATCTCGCTTATCCAGCTTTCGCTCATCCAACGTTCTGTATTATCCAACGCAGCCCGTATTCAAGCTGTTTCTCTAGGCAGCAATGCGCAATGGGCCAACACGCCCAACAACAACACAAGTCCAGCCACGCTCCCAAACAAGTTGCAGACTTGTTGTAAAACATGATGTTTTGGTGCTTAATTTGTAAAATCATAATGTAATTTGACATTTAATAGACTTTTTCTTAATCCTTCCTTATTATCCAACATTTTCTGCTGGCCCGTTTATGTTGGATAAGTGAAACTCTACTGTAATAATAATTAATATTTTATTTCTTACCCACCTCCTTTTTGAGATTCCTTAATTTAAAAGTTTGTTCCTGATGTTATTTGGGGTGCTGATTCAGAAACTTGCATTGGAACTAGTTTCTTAGATATGGTTATCATGCTTTTCTATGGATGAGCGGATAGTATATGACATATGTTCTGCATCTCAAAAACTAGTTGATAGGGGAAAACTGGTGCTGTTTTTGAATCAGCAGATCAAATATACCCAGAAACAGAGCTAACATTTGAGGCACCAAAATATGTGTTTCAAATCTCTCTTTCTTTCCAGCTCTTCAATGTTAGAAGTTTGGGAACTAAAAGAAAAATTAATGGCAGAGGGGGAGAACTCTTATTTGGGAGGTCAATGGCCTCATTTTGTCCCCACCAACCCATAGGTACATCCCTGGATGACTGCATTTTTGTGGGGTCTGATAGTGAACACTTTTAGTACTGGGGTTTGGTTACACAAGTTCATAGCCTAATTTTCTGCCTTCTGGTTCAGATTGATTGCCTTTTCACTTTAGACCTGTGTTTTTGGAAGCATCCTGAAATAAGTAAACCAGACTCCATATACAAAAAAACCCCTTAATACAGCAGTATCAAATGGCAAGAACATAAATATGTACTTCCAGTTCACACATGTTAATGTGCTCTGGACACTGTTTGTAGTTTTCGTTAATGCATTTGATGAGGAAGTGTCAGTACACTCATTTATGTGCAATTAAAATGTGAAAAATACAAATGCAGTAGGAGATAAGATACAAAATTTGAGATGGTCTGGAAATAGTAAAAAAAACAGAGTACTTTTGATACTCCTATATTTAAAAAGTGATGTTTCATTTGTACTGAACAGAACATAATCTAACCTTTTTTCCTGTTTTTTTTTCTTTTAGATACATAAATGGCATTTCTCTCAGGCACATATTAATACAACTAAGGTTGAGAAGTACTGAAGAATTCAACTTTGCATACTAGTTTTAGCTTAGTAAAAATATCTATTTTCTTATTTTTGATTTCTTTTAAAAAAAACAATGATCTTCTTTTAAAGAGGAACAAATATATGAAAACGGAACAAACCACAGTCTTCACATTTCATGTAAACCTGCACTTTAACGCCTCTGGTCCTTGATGCTCTAGTAACATTGCTTGTTTGGGGGGTGACAGTAGCTCTTTACAATGTAAGACAGATACCTTTCTGAGGCCTGCCACCAGAGCTTAGAAAAAATACTTTTTTAGACCTCCAACTCCTAGAATCCCTCCTTTAGCATGGCCAGTGCCTAAGCAGGATTCTTGGAGGTTTCACCTCCCAAAAATAACTTACCTAACTTCTGTCTGTTGCTAGGAATTATTTTTTACTGGATATGATGGAGAATTGACCACGACACACACAGCAATGTTTACTACTACAGTTGTGGGTTTAACTTTTGCAGATTTGATTATTTGTAGATTTGAATAATATGTTCTCTCTAGGAATCTTCCCAAATGTTGGCCATAGAATCACCTTGGAAGTCCTAAAGAGAGAACCTTTCTAAGTTTTCCGAGACAATTCTATAGTCAACTTCTGATGGAAGTCAACTTCCCCAACCAACACGAGATTAGAGGGCCTGCTGTACTCTGCTGACAGCTTTCACCATTGTGCATTTCAATACTAAGAGCTTATTTAAAGAGAAACTAGGCAATTTGGTATTTCAGAATTCAACAACGTAAGGTTAAATGCTTTCAGCTAGCTTTCTTCCAATCACTTTCTTAGAATGGTAGATCAAAATGGGACCAGTGGGAAACAAGGATGAAGTTGCCAGTATGTCTGGGGAAAGCTATGGGGGAGGGATTTGAAAACATTTTTTTACTCCCTTTAGCAGGCTTTTGGGGGCATTCTGGGGCGAAAGAAGAGTTTTTTTTGTCACATTTATTTTGATTCCCTGGGGATCACATAGGGCTCATAGGAGACACTTTGTCCACCCCTGCGCTAAACTCTTTCAGAGGGACATTCCCCCTGAAAGCAATTCATAGGAGTTTGAAAAAGAACTGGAAAAGGCAAACAGTAAACAGTTAGGACTAAAGGACAAAATGGTGTTATCTTGGAAAAACAGACTGGCTGGCTGTCTGCTCAGAGAAGCAGACTCCTACATATATGATTTGCAATCGTGTATCTGAATAGTTTTGCCTGAGGTGAAACCTGGAGGAGAGAATAAATTCTGGGGTTTGAGTACATAACCTTTTATAAAATACATATTTTCCAGGGTTATATGTGTACTTCTGCCTCTAATGCTACACTTGGTTAACATCTTAGAAAGAGATCTTTTTCTGCATGGCAGGGGATTGGACTAGATGGCCCATGTGGTCTCTTCCAACTCTATTATCATATTATTTTATTATTCTGCTTGTGAAAAAAAATATCATTGGAATTGTATTTCATCTCTTTTTGCCATGTCAACACATATTTACTGTGGAAATGATTATGATTTTGATGCTATGTGTTTTAATAAAATGCTGGAAAACATGATTGCATCAAGTGATTTTGTTTATGGAGGAATGAGATTGATGGTTCATGTGTCTGATTGGTAACCAAATGTACCCACTAAAGGAAATTATTAAATAATAAGTAAAAAGTAGCTATTGCCAGGAGCATAAGTTGTGATTGCATTTTGTATCAGTGCTGACACAAGACATTTTGCTGCCTGAACAGCAGATCTGTTCAGCATAGTGCAGAGTACTGAAGACTGGAGAAAGCATTTAGTATCTGAAGCAGGAAAACCAGTCATCGACTTTTTCCTGGGAGCAAGAGGAAAAAGTACATGCCAATAATAATTTAAAACATTTGCTTGCTCTTCTTTCCCAGCACTAAAACTAAGCACTTGGAAAAGCTGGCACAGCTTTGTAATAACTGACAAAGCTTGTATGCTTGATGGCACGGCTGGACAGTATCGAGGAGGGTTTCCGCTGCATTTCTCTGAGGTAAAGAGAAGATGACCCAAAGTCCATGCACAAGTGGGGATTTGAATCCCCGTCCCCCAGAATCAAACATCCAATCACTACAACACACTAATGCTGATATGCATAGATGAGGCAGAGAACTGGATATCTGGAGAGCTCCAATCTGAGGACAGAAGATGGACCATATTTAATTGATGATTCATTTTTCCTTGTTGTATGCCTTCAAGTTATTTTCCCAACTTGTGGTGATGCTAGGGTGATGCATAGGGTTTTCTTGGCAACATTTATACAGAGTGAGCTTTCTTCCTTTGAGAGAGCGAGACTTGTCCAAGAATCACTCTGGATTTCTGTGGCCAAGTCCTAAGTCCCATATTCAAACCACTACTCCTCTCTGTCTGTCTCTCTAAGATTCATCTGAGTATATGTAACAGTGGGAATCACCTTTTCCCTTTATCCCAGGCAGCAAAATCTCTTTCATTGGACCTAATTACGTCCTTCTGGGTGGGACACATGGAATGCATTCATTTAACACAGTGTACTAATGCAGAATATTTATTTTCTTGTTTTTCTACCCCACTTACTGGTTTTCTACATAGACAGTGATTATGCTTACAACAAGCAATTAAATGGGCCAGGGTAGGCATGCCAAAGCCACAAATCCTATTGCTTAAACAGGCTGATGAGGCTTTGGTGTTAACACTGTTTTGCTTAATTTGAGGTATAAAGAAGAGCATAACCACAACAAATGCTCTTAAGAGATACTATTTTTCATTTTCATAACTATGCAAAGGGAGTCTTTGATAATGTGCTGAAAAGCAGGGTTGGCCCAAGTAAACCTGCATGCTTTTCTTAGACAGCTGCCAAAGGATAGCCTTTCATCTGAAGGGCCAGATCTTATTTAAAGATAAATAACCATAATGAAGAAGATCTGGGTCCATGAAATAGTCCATCCATAGTTAGCAATTAGTTGATTCCGCAAGGAAACAAGTCACCTGATCACAGTCTTTCACTAAACCTGTTCAAATCATTAAATCATTTCTGATTTGGAATCATTATCCACAGGGCCTTGGCTCCAGAACCCTCCACGAATATGAAAAAGCATGATCACATCCCAAATTGCTCAATAGTGATGACATGAGCACAATGCTTTAATGCAGTGGTTCTCAACCTGTGGGTCCCCAAGTGTTTTGACCTGCAACTCGCAGCAATCCCAGCCAGTTTACCAGCTGTTAGGATTTATGGCAATTGAAGGCCAAAACATCTGAGGTCCCACAGGTTAAGAACCACTGCCTTAGTGTGTCTTCATTCCCATCACTACCATTTACTAATACGGGGCATGATTATCTGTGACCATTGGAACAGATCCACATCCCACAGATTCGGAGAGCCCATTGTTTTGCATGTAAGCATCCTCTTTTTTTTTTTTTGGTGATTTGTAAGCAACCCTATGAAGTTTCTAATTCCCAGAGTAGTCTGATAGCAATTTCCAACAACAATCTAGACCTGACGTTTTTTGAACAAGATGTCAGTTTCCATCTAGAATGGTCGACTAGGTTGACAGCAGAATCTAACTTCAATACTGACAAGGGGACAATGTCCTCAACCTGTTCTTGTGGGAAGCAGACTTGTTCAAATTGTGTAGGACAGGTGATGTGGAACATATAGGCTTGTCCTATAATAGATGGGACTGGAAGCTAAATATGCTGGTTGCCCTATTCTGTTTAATAATAGGATTTGCTGTGACTGTAATTATAGGATTGCTACCACTCTTGGAAATCTCCACCTGAATCTCCAAAAGGAAGAGTATTGCTACGATTCTACTGTCTAAGATTAGTAACAGAAGTCTACTGAAACAACAGCTGAGCCCATTTCATCTTCAGATGCCTAATGTCTACTAATGACCAGTTTCACCACAAACTTTTCATTAACTCACCTTACAGAGTAGCCAATGCCAAGGGTTACATTGCCATTATTTTAAGTACTAATTTTGCATATGCAAGGACTCTTCTCTAGCCTGGAAGGAGGTGAACTATAGAAAAATATTCAAAGACTTAGCCATGTTAGTCTGGAATATCAGTGGGCAGACGAATCTTGTAGCACCTTATGGAATTAACTGAGAAATTGAAGTTAGTAGCATAAGTTTTCATAGATGCATCTGTGGAAGCAAATTTGAGGCTACAAAAGCTTACGCTACCAATTCCATCCTGTCAGTTTCTTTGCAATAGAAAAACATAATTTGCACTCCGCGTGCTTGAAGAAGGAAGTATCTGAGATGACTGTTAGCTAGATACCCGGTTCTCCAGAAGCTTGATATGTAATTTTTAAACATCTGTTAAGGAGCTAGTCCTTTCACAGCAAGTAAATCAAAGACATGTAGTTGAATATTGGTTTATAAAGTGGATTAAGCTACTGAGATCCTAAGATAAGGACAGAAACAAACATCAAAAGGAAGACAGCCAAGATGGCGTCTTTGAGGATCAAAATTAAACTGGCCTTCCAGATTACGAATGTAAATAACAAACTAAACATAATTTATGTGTGCCGCTGCTGTCACAATTATAGGGCATGCATGCATTTTCGGCTTGCATAAGACCAACTAGATTCACATTGGCTCACCTCCATTACCACTCCGAACATTTTGTTTCGCTATGCATGTGTAGGCAAGTGACTGCTGCCTCTCAGTCTGACCATTAGTTTGTCTAGATCAGGACCAGCTGGCACCATTTTTTCAAGAAACACTCAAGCATTATGAGTAAGAACAGCATGGGACTCTTCCCCCAAGATCTTGGGATGAAATTTCACATTGGGCGTAGTGTTTGCTGGAGGCAAAAGTTCAGAAAAGTCCCTGTGAAAGATTACACCTCACAAAATCCTCCAACCAGCATAGGAATTCAAGAAGCTGCCTTATATTAAGACAGAATTTGGTCCATCTAGACAAGTATGGTCAACTTTGGTAGCAAAATATTTTCATGCTCCTAAATGGACATTCCTGGTATTCCCTTCTGTTCTTCTGTCTAGGTACGAAACAGACCTGACCATGAGGTCCATCTAACTCAGCACTTTCTTCTCTGGCCAGTAATGTCTCTCCTGAGTCTAACGAAGAATACTTCACTAGGCTAAATAGGAAATGCTAGGGTTTGTCGCTGGAATTCTGTTTGTGATTCATACTGGTGTAACCTACTATTATGCCAGTGCTTTTTCAGTCGTTGTGGGAAAAGGTACAGAATGCTTCCTAGTATAATAATCCCTCTTACCAATGCAATGACCCCTTTTGGTGTTACAGCATGCTCCCAAAGGCCATCAATGACCAGAGGAAAATGCTGGCTCCTAGGCAGTATTTCATTGCAGTAGCTGGGAGAAAGAACAGGTATCACCCCCTCAGCTTTCCAGCAAGTAATTAGGATTCTCCTTCTCCCACAGTGAAGTTCCAATGACCAGCTGGAGATCTGGAAGGGTGATATCTGGTATTTTCCCAAGCTGTGAGACTACAGTTAGACATTAACACAACATTCCCCATTTTCCTTGAGAAGGACCTAGTTGAAAAAACACTGCTCTAGGAATCTTCAGGTTCCCCAGAGCAACACTATGGTCAGTTTCTGGAAAAAGTTGCCATAAAGTTGTGCAGAAGGACCTAGACATAGAGAGATATTTTCTCTAGTTAGAAAAATTGTGGGTTTTTAAATCACAGTTTTTCCAATTTTATGGGTACCTCCCAACCCTAACCCCAGCAAATGTTGGGTGCTGATTGTACACTGGTGGTGCTTTCAGTCTGCCTGTATGGTATGGTATGGCCTTGGCCTATGGAATTCTAACTGGCACCTTTCAGCATTTTACAGAAGAAACTTCATTTTGTTTAGTGCTTTCAAACCCTAGAAATTAATGCCCTGTGATAGAATGTTGTGGCATGGCTAGTTGTTATTCCAATCCAGATGCCCCATGCTTCCCTCTGTCTTAGGGCATAGTAGTTCGCTCTAACAGTGCCACTATCCTTTTGCTCTAAGTTAGTGGAAGTCCCGGGCTTAAAGGCTTAAAGACCAGAAAGGATAAAGATTTTCAGGAAGGCCAAATCTTAAAATTGTTGTAAGCCATCCTAAGCCTATAGGTTAGGGTGGGTACACATTCAAAAACAGAAAGGCATACAAATTGCAAACATAGTTTCACATGCTGAATGGGATGTCAGCAAAACTGGTGAGCAACCTACAAATGCAGGTGCTATTTTAAATCAACTGCGACTGACGTCAAGTTGATCATGTAAAATGAGTTATATGCATTTATTAGAATTTTCGGCTTTGTTTGATTGGTAGAAGAATGTAAGAGGAGCTGTGCTGGATCAGACTAAGGGACTAAGCAGAATAATAGAAGAGATCACAACGGCCATCTCGACAAAATCCCTGCCAGGCAACAATATATAGCAAAAACACTTCTAAAAGATGGCTTTCAATGCCAAAAGTCTCCCAACTTCTAAGGCAGTCTATTCCAATGTCAAACAGTTCTTACAATCAAGTTCTATTTTCTTATAATTTGAATCAATTGCTTCATGTCCTAATCTGTGAAAGAAGCTTACACCTTCTTCTATATGACATCATTGTATGTCATGTCATATTTCAATCTTCTCTTCTCCAAGCTAAATATTTCCAGATCTCTGAGGTGCTCTTTATAAGGCTTGGTTTCCAGTCTTTTACTATCTTGAGGACTGGCCACGTTGTCTGAATGCCCGATCACCGTCTCCCAAAGCAGTTACTCTACTCTGAACTCAAGAATGGGAAACGTAATGTTGGTGGGCAGGAAAAGAGATTTAAAGATGGGCTTAAAGCCAACCTTAAAAACTGTGGCATAGACACTGAGAACTGGGAAGCCCTGGCCCTTGAGCGCTCTAATTGGAGGTCAGCTGTGACCAACAGTGCTGTGGAGTTCGAAGAGGCACAAATGGAGGACTTAAGGGAGAAACGTGCCAAGAGGAAGGCCCATCGCCAACCCTGACCGGGACCGCCTTCCACCTGGAAACCGATGTCCTCACTGCAGGAGAACATGCAAATCAAGAATAGGTCTCTTCAGCCACCCAAGAACCCACCCCAGAGATGGAAGACACCAGAGATGGAAGACAATCCTCCTCGAACTACGAGGGATCGCCTAAGTAAGTATCTTGAGGGCATTCTTCTGCATATCCAAGCTTATCAATATCCTTCTTGAATGAGGATGCTCAGAAGCGGACACAATACTCCTGATGAAGTCTGACCAAAGCAGAATAGAGTGATAATAACACTTTATTTGTAATCCGCCTTTTCTCCACGAGGGGACTCAGAGGAGTGGTACCCTGTTTCCCCTAAAATAAGACATCCCCAGAAAATAAGACCTAGTAGAGGTTTTGCTGAATTGCTAAATATAAGGCCTCCCCCGAAAGTAAGACCTAGTAAAGTTTTTGTTTGGAAGCATGCCCGCCAAACAGAACACCAGAGCATGCAGGATTGGTAAATGTGCGTAGCATAGAGTGTTGTACATGGAAATATTGGTAGTAACAAGAAATTCTTGATAGGATTCACAGTTTGACTGGTTATGCTGGTTTGTGATGACAACTACCGTACTGTACAGTATATAATGTTCATTTTTTTGTTCAACAATAAATGTGAAATCTTCTTCATGGAAAAATAAGACATCCCCTGAAAATAAGACCAAGCACATCTTTGGGAGCAAAAATTAATATAAGACACTGTCATATTTTCGGGGAAACACGGTACTATTGCTTCATTTGACCTGGAGTGGACACTATACTCCTGTTGATTCTGCTTTGAACTGCATTGGCCTTTTTGGCTGCTGCTAAAACATGTTTAGCCTGTAGTCTATTTTTGTCACATTGTTAAGTCAAGTGTTCTCGATTCTATATTTGTGCATTTCATTTTTTCTTGCCTAAATGTAGGAACATATATTTTATCCCTGTTGAAATGTATACTGTTTGTATCCCCCCCTCCAATTTGTTATGTTCATTTTGAATCCGTAGGTCCTGTCCCAGAAAAAAGGCTGGTTATTAAACAAGTAAACAAAGAAACAAACAAATAAATTCTATCTTCTGTGGATTTTAGCTGGACTGTTTTCTAGTGTATATTATTGGATAATATACATTATAATATCTGCAGTGAGTAGTACTGAACTTCTTTGCAGTTGTTTTGTGTATTACTCACACAGTGCTGGGTACTTGAATAATTAGGAGGAAAGTTTATTGTTTATTGTAGTGTGATAGAAATTTTCAATAAAAACAATTTGGAATAATTAGGAGGAAAGTTTTCCTTCAACTCATTCCCCAGATCTTTCTTTCTTGGCTTTTCTGTCTCTCTCTTTCCATCCATGATTTCTGTTCTACTTTTTTACTAACTAGTGTTTTTCCTTCTTCTTACCTACATAAAAAGATGATGGACTTATCTTACCATTATAGTAAGATACATGTGGATCTTTGGATTGACCTTCCTCAACTGGACAGTTCTCTGACATGCTAGACCCCAGTATTGCAAGACAACAATCCTATTATGAAAGTTAGAGGATGGCCACTTTAAAAGAACATAGAGCTCTTTTGGAAAAGCCAATAACATTATGCTCCTCAACGTTTACCAATGGCAACTTTCATGCCATTCTCTGCAAATACCATGGCCTGGTCAACACTAACAGTTTATTCAATAAGTTCATCAGCTGAAGATTACTGCATTATTGATAGTTATGCTAGTGAATTAATTTTCTAATTGCTAACATTTACCATTAGAGAATTATTTTTCAAATTGAACATGCCAAGTTCTGATCAAGAGTAATGAAATGTCACTTCTGATCACTTAAAATGATGGCCATAGCACTACTGGGAAGCCCTATAAGCCCCAAAGCATGACCATCTTTGTCCTAGTAGACTACCTTGGTTTCCTTGTTGAGGAAGAAGAATGGCAGCTATGAAGTTCTTCATGATTGTGAAATCATAGTATAGTCATATACTTCTACTGCTTGTTCATTGTACAGGAAACAACATATACATAAAATATATTTTCTGTACAGAAATAGTACTTATTGCAAAAATGCACCATGTGATTTTCTGTGCGGATTATGCATTTGAGAGGCTGCCTGAAGTGCAAATAAGCTTCCTGAAATACAAATAGCTTTTTAAAATGATGCACAAAATCTTAGCTTGTAAGTGTGAGGAATGTAAAAATTTTCCATCTCTACTGTAAAGATTTTGCATCACATTGGATGTTCCATCCCTATTGTGCATCAAGGTTTACTCACAAGTAAATGTACAGCTTCATTGCTAACTACCACCAAGTTGAGTTTGACTTAAGGTGACTTCATGAACTAGAGACCTCCAAGTCATCTTGTCATCAACAGACCTGCTCAAGTCTTGCCGATTCAGGACGGTTGATTCCTTGACTGTTGATTCCTTGGAAAATATGATGGCATGGACCATCCAAACTTTAGAATTCAATGATATATCCTAACAGGATCTTGTCTGGTTCTTTCATAGCTGCCCTTCCAAGTCCTAGTCTCCATTGTGATTAATGACTGAACTACAGTATGAAAAGTCTTGAATTATTTCAGTATTTTTATTGTATATATCAAAGTTATATACATCATATGTAGTCATTATTTTTGTTTTCTTAATATTCACCCTCAAACTTCCTCTACACCTTTTTCCTTAACTTTTTTCAGTAATCATTCCGGATTATTGATATTCCCTGCTAGAAGAACATGCTTTGCATGGATAACTAATACATGTGAACCTGTATTGCAGCCAATATTTATGACTGTTTTACAAGTCTTTCCAATTTTTTTTAGTAAGCATCTGGACCAAGAGCTTGGAAGCATGTTCATTTGTTTAATCAAATGTTTGATAGATTAATTGGCAAAATGGCAAGTCATTAATCAGCCACAAGTTCATTCACTGCTTGCCACTCCTGGTGGTTGATCTTTCTTTGAGTTTTAAATAGCAGATTTTATTATTAAAACTCTGTGGAAAATAGCTGAATCTCATCTTTATTTGTGTTTGAGTGCTACAATGCCTTATGGCTATACCAATTTATTAAATCACTTATTTACTATTGATAACTGGACGGGTGCCACAACAGGTTTGGACATTCATTGCACCCTTGTTTTGGCAGAGAATATGAACTATAAACTATAATTAGTTATCCAAGAGGGTAATTTCCACACTGAGTAGTGAGGCAATTCAGTTTGAAGCTTATTGCCTTAATCCATAAGTGGATTTGCTGACACGAGAGCCAACCTCAAATTATATTCTCAATTTCCATGATGTGGTAAACAAGCCATTCTTTGGACAGACTTTTACTGGTAAGAATGGCTTGTTCAGGCAGACCGCTGTAGATGGGATTTTCTAACACAATTTGCACCTAGATGGCTTTAAAAGTGGATTTTAAAAACTAATTTACATGGCTATAAAGGGGTATTAGGAAATTCATGAAGGAGTAATTGTAGCTAATTATGAGAGAACGGATGATGGTGGTGCTAAGCTATCATGATGTCTAAATGCTACCACTGCCAGTGCAAGAGTGGAGACTGGCAAAATAGGTCACACATCACAGTCTTACTCAGAAATGCGGATTGTGTGGACAATTCTGGAATAAGCACATAAATAAATATGCCTAACTGCCCTTCAAAGAAAAATGGGGTCTAGCTTTAGTCCTATCTTTTTCACTTTTCTCCTCTAAGCAGCTGTTGTGTTATGTATTATTGTATTATGAAATAGTGGCTGTTGAGTTCAGGTTCCATCAATGTTGTCAACTAAGCTGTTTATTTCAATGGATTATATACATTTCCTCCATACATGGGCCAGTGTCATATTGTTCTGAGAATTTGAGAAATGTATATTTAAAAATGTCAACTCCTAGAATCCTCCAACCAGCATGACCAATGCTGACTAAAGACAGTGGAAATTATAGACTAAAAAAGTAATTTTTGCAAGTTGTGGGCCATTCCTGTTTAATAACAGGGCCCGGGCTGTGGCGCAGGCTGTTGAGCAACCAGCTGCAGCCAGCTGCAACAAATCACTCTGACCAAGAGGTCATGAGTTCGAGGCCAGCTCGGAGCCCCGTGTTTATCTTTGTCTTTGTTCTATGTTAAGGCATTGAATGTTTGCCTTATATGTGTAATGTGATCCGCCCTGAGTCCCCTTCGGGGTGAGAAGGGCGGAATATAAATACTGTACATAAATAAATAAATAAAAATATCCCTACATCCAGTTATTCTCATTAAGAGGTCTTTGAAAGCCCCAAGGGGGAAAGAACACATTATTTAGGTGACAAATATGAAATGTATAGTACGTAAAAGTTATCTGAAAGCTTATTCTCCACTCCAAGAATAGAGGAAATCTGTATGTACAACCCACAAAAATGGGTTAGAATATGTGACATAAACAGTGATCTATGTCATAGGTATATTTAGTACAGAATTGTCTGGCTTATCCAAGCTCCGCTTATCCAAGGTTCTGTATTATCCAATGCAGTTTACAATGTTTTTGTAGTCAATTTTTCAATAAATTGCAAAATTCTGGTGCTAAATTCATAAATACAGTAATTACTACGTAGCATTACTGTGTATTGAACTACTTTTTCTGTCAAATTTGTTGTTAAACATGATGTTTTGGTGCTTAATTTGTAAAATCATAACATAATTTGATTTTTAATAGGCTTTTCCTTAATCCCTCCTTATTATCCAACATTTTCTTTTATCCAATGTTCTGCTGGCCCGTTTATGTTGGATAAGTGAGACTCTACTGTACTTCACAATAAAGGAAGAAGGGTCTGTTGTAGCCAATAGGAAACTCCTACGGCAATGGCATGATCACTCTGCCCAGGGCATTTTGCAAAATACACCCCATCCATCCCACATGCACCATCCTGGAATGAGTTATAACTTGCATGATCTCCAAATAACTCATTTTATTATTATTTTGTCTCCCTGCATGATACATTGAACGTCTGTGTAGCAAGAACACATAGTGCTTTTGAATTTTGTACAGAAATGTGCCACACATAAAGAATTTGGAAGAATTAGGCAGAGAGATGCATTGTATGTTCTGTTCCATGATGTAACCTTGAAATAGAGTTGAAGTTCATTTTCAGCCCAAGAGGCATATTGGTCCCAGGTGGCAATATCAAGGATTGCAGGCCAGTTTTGGGTGGGACCATCACCCTAAGTGCGGAAGATGCTACTGGTATGGACAACTCCATATCTGCTTATTTCTTTATTTACTTTACTCCTGCTTTCCTTCCAATGTAGGGATTCAAGGCTGCTAACAATAAATATAAAATAATGCTAACTAAAACAATATGACTACATTAAAGTATAAATATAAACATTTTGAAATAAACCATGTATATCATTAAAACCATTAAAATATTAAAATGTATTAAAACTCCACACCTACCCCAGTATATCATCCCCAGAAGCCTACACTTCATCAATCTATAAATGCTTACGAAAAACAAGCAGAAATGTCCCCTAGACATACCATATCCAGACACTCACCAACATATCTCATATTTTCTATTTTCGTTCATTCGTTCAGTCACATATCTCTTTTCCCATAACCCAATCTTCTCAGCTGGTCCATATATATCAGCTAAATAAGAAGGATACTTTCATTTACATTGTAAAGAAAGAGTCTAACCAAAGTGCTCAAAAGCACTCCCTGACAGTACCTGCATAGTGCTTACAGTGGAAAAAATTACCATTAAAAGTGATGGCATGTCCTTTGTTGTTCTTGTGTGCTCTCAAGTCATTTACAGCTTATGGTGACCCTAAGTTGACACCGTCAGGTGGTCTTATGAAGCTAAGAGTGTATGACTTAGTTGAAATGACCCAACAGGTTTTCATGTCAGAAGTGGCAAAGGCTGCAGTCACTAGATTTCACATCAGTAGATTTCCAGTCTGAAAACAGTTGCTTTAGAAGATGTACTATATTTTAATTGAGGGTAAATATTTGGTCTCAGTTGCCCTCGCACTTGTTGTGTGCCTTCAAGTCAGTTTCCAGCTTATAGTGATCCTAAGGTGAACTTTTCATGTGATTTTCTTGGCACAACTTATTCAGAATGGGTTTGCCAGTGCCTTCCTCTGAAGCTGGGAGACTATGACTTGTCCAAGGCCATCAGTAGGTTTCTGTGGCCAAGTTTCTTGGCCACGGAAACCTGCTAATGGACTTGGACAAGCCATAGTCTCACAGCTTCAGAGGAAGGCACTAGCAAACCCACTCTGAATAAGTTGTGCCAAGAAAATTCCATGAAAAGTTCACCTTAGGATCACTATAAGCTGGAAACTGACTTGAAGGTACATAACAAGTAGGAGGGCAACTGGTTAGGGTTAGGGTTAGGGCATGAAATCCTATTGGGTAATTTCAACCAAGTCATACACTCTTAGCTTCAGAAAACCACGTGACAGTGTCACCTTAGGGTCACCATAAGTTGGATTTGAGCCCTGGTCTTCAGAGTCTTAATCCAATTCTTAAGCCATTACACCCTGTTGTTTCTGCTACTTTTGAGAAAAAAAACTGAGGTAAATATCTATTATAAAGCTTATCTAATCAACAAACTTTATGACAGTCAAAGTTCATGACACATTGGAAGCCAAATAGATTCCAGTCTTCAAAACATCCGCTTCTTTCTGTGACATCGTCTCATATTGGAAGAGACTGGTATAATACTCTCTTGCTTGTTCCACTTTGAGATTATTAGAGCCAGGTTTGTAACTATGTTAGAAGCTGCAGTAAATGGATTTATGACCACAAAGTAGGTTATTGGCAGTGCCGACACTCCACAGTACTGACAAACATTTTATGCTACCAAAAGTATTACATCAGTTTGCAGTGTGTAGAATGCTAGCAGCCTGTAGAAAATTCATTTGTGGTGAATGTACACATTTTATTTTCACCCAGGATTCTGTGGAGAGAATAGAATGTGGGCAAAGAGCCAAGTATGGCCAGGGACAGAAATGTTCTTAAGCATCTCAAGGCCAGATCATCAGTGGCATACAGACAGCTAGAACGTTATTCAAGGTGCTACCTGTCCCACTATAACGATCTCTAGATCTTATGTTCTTCAAGAGGGGACCCTCTTCAGGATGCCATGACTGGCAGAGACTGACCTGAATATTAGGACATTACTGCATGAAAACTGCGATCCCATATCATTCCCAGAATTAGGGATAGCAGCCACTTATTGGCATTATGCTGATTTCACAGTGGCTTTGCATTGTGAAGCCACACTTTCAGGTAGGTGGCATGACTCTGCCCTCCTGCTTTACTGTTCCCTCTTGTTTTGCATTTTGAGGTCACTTAATAATTGCAAAATGCCATGCATAGCCCTTAACTTCTTCATTGTGGAGAGGCAGTGGTTTGGTAACAGTTATCACACAGTGCCGCAATGGGCAATGGGTACTGTGTGACACCAACAAGCAATGAACCTGCTTCTTTGGCAATTTACATCTCTATCTCTGTGATAAAGTTCTTGCTCCCAACTAAAGTACCCACTGGCCAATTGCAACATTCACATTTGCCTCAGGCAATCAAGAGTTCTTTATCCCACCCTGGACATCCCACAGATATATATACCCCACTTGCTTAGTTTCCAACAAACCTCACAACCTCTGAGGATGCCTGCCATAGATGTAGGTGACACGTCAGGAGGGAATGCTTCTGGAACAGGGCCATACAGCCCCAAAAAGTCACAACAACCCTTTGTTACATAGTTATCATTCACCATGAACATTGGGGATAATGGGAATCGCCACCCATTACTCTGAGGCTGTTGAAACATTAAAGGGCATGTTAACATCAAACATCATATCCACCAGTATTGTGTCACCATTCAAATCCCACTCTCCTGACAAACTGCAGCCTTCTTGATGTTACTGTATCACAACTTCCATCAGTTCTAGTTAGGATGTCTAATGAGGAGGAATACAGGAGTAGTAGTCCAGCATCTGGACAGCCACAAAAATGACATGATGGACTGGATTTGGCCTGACACATGTTGTCTAGAGCAACTATTTCTGAACGTTTTCAGAACCTCTATGATGGTTTTGTAGAACCCTAGTGTTCCATGGAACACAATTTGAGAGCCGCTGCTCTAGAATCATAGAATTGAAACAGAACACACAGACCATCCAGTCCAGCCCTTCCATGTAGGAAAACACAATCAAAGTACTCCCAACAGATGGCCATCCAGTCTTTGTTTAAAAGCCTCCAAAGAATGAGTCTCCACCACATTCCGAGGCAGTGAGTTCCACTATTGAACAGCTCTTACGATCAAGAGGTTCTTCCTAATGTTCAGTTGGAATCTCCTTTCCTGTAATTTGAACCCATACACCAAGGTAGGGTGGGGGGTGGGAGGATAGGCCCGAGTTATGCACTGAGGATAAATTTGACTGCTATGACAACTGCAGAACACAAACCATGTACCTTTTTTAGATTTCGGAAATAACTTTTATTGCCCTGACTAAAGGGCCTGTGTCCCATCTAGTGCCTCGCAAATGGTACAGATACTCCTGGTTGAGAACTATTGTTCTGCTTGACAGTTCTTCCAATATTTGAGGACAACAAATCTATCGCCACAAGTAATCCCATTCGCCAATGTTTAACCAGAGTTTGAAACATGCCACAGTAGATTTTTTTGGCAATGAAACAGTTGCCACAGTGATTTAATAGGCAAAGGGTGTAGTGACACGCTTGCGCATCTGGCACCAGAGAATTGTCCTTGTTGGAAAAAACCCTGTAGGGCAACAGTATCGGTTGATGACTCACGGCTTTTACCAAAACCTATGATAATCCCATAAGCATGCCTGAAAATCGAGACTCGGCCCATTTGTTTGTTTTCTCCTGGCCACTTCCAGTTCTGAAGAAGTTCCACTTATCATAGCTTTCAAAACGAAACCCAATTCCTCTTCGGCACATGTGTGGATATAACTGAGCAGAGGCTGAAGCGTGGCCATTCCTGCCAGCCCTGCCCTGTTCCTAACCTAGATCCTTTAATCTGTGAAGTTTTGGAAAGAGCACATGCCTACCATTGGGTGGAGGGAGCATAGTTCGGTGGAGAGATTTATGTTGTGCTGAAGTCCAATGCTCACACCATTACATCTCTAATCAAAACACGTGTGGGTGGGCAAGATTATTGATGAATTATCCTACATGCAATACTGGGTGGTGGATTAATGGCTCCATACACATGTTCACATGGATAGATAAGCATCAGGATCAGGCCATTGGTCATAGGAAATAGTAGTCTTGGCATCATTTGGTAGGTCACAACCAAATTGAAAACCTTTCTCATGCTCTCTCATATATGCACAGAAACACATACAAGTGATTCTAATCCAGATTGCTGTTTCCCCATAGCTAAATGTGCAAAACAGTTGGGGAAATGAATGGGCTACTGAAGGTCTCCACTGTCTCTGTGCAATTGGGAAGCCACTCCATGTGACAGGACACTGAAGGCCACACTACTCCTCAGAACATAAAGAAATGGCTAATCAGATCTCTCCCAGAAGCCTCTGAAGTGCAATTGGCAATTTTTACTGTTTTTACTCCACTTGGACCTGTATAAAGCCTATGGAGCCCTTTTTCAAAACTAGAACTGATCAAAAAGGGTGGGACCAGGACACTCTTAGGGAGTTGTACATGGACTGTATTGTGCCCATCTATATTCAATATTCTCCATATAGCACAATGTTCTCCGCATTGTGTCATATAGAGAATAAAATGAACTTGTCTTGGGTGATGGGAAAATCTGTTACAGGTTGAGTATCCTTTATCCAAAGTGCTTGAGGCCAGAAGTGTTCTGTATTTCAGATTTGGAGAGCTCCTTTAATTTTCAGACAACCCCAAGTTGTTTTATTGCCACCTCTGGCAACTCTGAGAAGAAGGGCTGTATCCCACAGTTTGAGGGCAACACTCAAACTGGTGTCCTACCAACCTCTCTTATGTGCCCATCAATATGACAACTGAAATCCTGTTGCTAATCCTGATAGGATAAACCTTTTAAACCCATTTAAAAGAGCCTTAGAGTTGGGAGGAATCCACTGATTTGTG
The DNA here is from genome assembly GCF_035594765.1 of Anolis carolinensis. Classification (NCBI taxonomy): domain Eukaryota; kingdom Metazoa; phylum Chordata; class Lepidosauria; order Squamata; family Anolidae; genus Anolis; species Anolis carolinensis. The sequence goes on from NC_085841.1 coordinate 351,429,346, forward strand.
TCTCTAAAGGAGGAGAAAATAAGCTGGCTTTAGCTTTGGCCATGTTTTCACTGAATAAGGTGGACTCACCTTCCACCTGCTGGGAGGAGTCCATATGACTTTGTCCTCAAGGTGTTTTGAACTTGAACTATCACAATTCCAAACACTTGGAGGGTTGAAGTTTGCCCATGCCTACTCCATGAGATATTCGTCGAAAAACTATAGGAAAATGTGTGGCAGGATGTCCTCTGAAAACAAAGTGATTTTGGAGTTTAATAAACTTTTTCCTGTGTTTTTATGATAGAACCAATTAGGAAATGACATCTATAACCCAGGAACAAAAATTGTGTTAGGCAGTGCGACAGGAGTTGTTTAATAACATTTGGGATAAAAACTAAAGAGCGCTGTAAAAGTAAAGGTAAAGGTTTCCGCTGACGTTAAGTCCAGTCGTGTCCGACTCTGGGAGTTGGTGCTCATCTCCATTTCTAAGCCGAAGAGCCAGCGTTGTCCATAGACACCTTCAAGGTTATGTGGCCAGCATGACTGCATGGAACGCCATTCCCTTCCCGCCAGAGCGGTACCTATTGATCTACTCACATTTGCATGTTTTCGAACTGCTAGGTTGGCAGAAGCTGGAGCTAACAGCCGGCGCTCACTCTGCTCCCCAGATTTGAACCTGGGACTTTTCGGTCTGCAAGTTCAGCAGTTCAGCGCTTTAACACACTGAGCCACGGGCGGTTCACAACCTCTAAGGATGCCTGCCATAGATGTGGGTGAAATGTCAGGAGAGAATACTTCTAGAACATGGCAATACAGCCGAGAAAACACACAACAACCCTCTGATTCTGGCCATGAAAGCCTTCGACAACACAGATATATGGTTGTCTCTCTGCATCCAAAGATTCTCCATCCATGGATTCAATGATCTTCTGAAGACAACCATAAAGCTGATGTGACCCTGGTTGAATATGAGTTTGATGCCACTGACTTAGACCCACTCCAAGCACATTCCTTGGCTCCTTCTTTGGAAGGCGAGTGAGTCAGGCCTGGTGCGAGGAATGACTGTTTGCGCCTTCTTGCGGGCTGTCCTGGGTGGGTCCGGGCTTTGGAAAGCACCCCACCCCCTCCAACCCACTCGGAAGGCGCCACCCGGGGCTCCTGCCAAACCTGTTGGGCCGTGTTTGGGGCGAGCGCACCTGGACGGGGAGGAGGAGGAGAAGGCGAAGCCTCCCGAAGGCGTCTGGCTCCCTCCCGCTCCATTCTTGCTGACGTTGACGCCGCCCCAGAAGAGGAGGCAAACAAAGCAACCTGAAAAACCACCTCCCGCCCGCAGACACACAAGGAGACACACAACACACACACACACACGCGCACACACCTGGGGCGCATCCTCCTCTTTCTCCCCCGCCCTTCCCGGCCCACACCAGTCTCGCTTTTGCAAAAGGGCTTCTGGAAAAACTGGTCCCAGCAGAAAAAAGGGGCGCGGGCTGCGTGGATTTCGGTTTTGGGGCTGGCGCTGCGGGCGACGGGCAGGGATATAAAGGCGGGCGGGAGCTCTTCGCCGCACCTGGAGACGCACCTGAGCCCAGAGAAGGAGCTGCCACCCGCCAGGCTCTGCCGACAGACCCGCACCAGCATCGCTTTATCCCCCCGTGAGGATCGCCAGGCTCTTCCTCCCGAGCTGAGCTGTCCTCCAGGAATGGGCTGCTCCATTCTCCCTTCCCGGGATCTCCTCCTTGGCCTCGTGTAAGTGTTTGGGAGCTCAGCAGCGCGTCGCGCGTGTTTTTTAAAACAGTTCCTGAGTTTGGGTTTTTGACAGAATTCTTGAGTCGGAAGAGACTCCAAAGGCCGCCCAGTCCAAGCCCATTCTGCCAGGCGGGGATGCACAGTCAAAGTGTCATCCAGCCTCTGCTTGGAAGCCTCCAAAGAAGGAGACTCACTCCACCACTCACTCTGAGGGCCCCTCCACGCAGCCATAGAACCCATACTGGGTTATCTGAGTCCACACTGCCATATATTCCAGCTCAAAGAAGAAAATGTGGGATTTTATTCGGCTGTGTGGAAAGGGCCCCAGAATATCAAGGCAAAAATCCCACAATATCTGCTTTGAACTGGGTTATCTGAGTCCACACTGCCATATATTCCAGCTCAAAGAAGAAAATGTGGGATTTTATTCAGCTGTGTGGAAGGGGCCCCAGAATATCAAGGCAAGAATCCCACAATATCTGCTTTGAACTGGATTATCTGAGTCCACACTGCCATATATTCCAGCTCAAAGAAGAAAATGTGGGATTTTATTCAGCTGCGTGGAAGGAGTCCTAGAATATCAAGGCAAGAATCCCACAATATCTGCTTTGAACTGGGTTATCTGAGTCCACACTGCCATATATTCCAGCTTAAGCAGATAATGTAGGATATGGTGTCAAAGGCTTTCATGGCCGGGATCACAGGGTTGTTGTGAGGTACCTCACAACCTCTGAGGATGCCTGCCATAGATGTGGGAGAAACGTCAGGAGAGAATACTTCTAGAACATGGCCCCACAGCCCGGAAAACATACAACAACCCCAGATAATGTAGGATTTTATTCGGCTGTGTGGAAAGGGCCTGAAGCAGCATATTCCGCTGCCGAATTTATCTCACCACCAGGTAGTTTTTCCCAGTGTTTAGGTGGAATCTCTTCTCTTGCCATTTCAATCTATTGCCTTTTTTTTTTGCTCCAAAGCTCAGGGATAGTTCCTTAAGATCCCCTTTACTCCTCACTTTATTGCTGATAATGAGCTTATTTGCAGGTTTTACTGCATTTTAGGACATTTTTAAAATAATTTTTATATTTTTACTGGATTTCATATACAATGTTACTTTTATACTTATATATTTTATAATTGTGTACTTGTATACTGTGTATTTTGGTTCAAATGCGGCACTATAGTGCTTCTGTGAGCTGCCCAGAGTCCCCTGGCGAGATGGTGATGGGATACAAATACAGATTTTTTATTATTATTATTATTATTATTATTATTATTATTGTCCCTAAGGTCCCAAATCTGCCTTTGGATGGGACTCCTGGGACTGACAGTTCACAAAAAGGAACTCCTCCTCCCCAAACTTGAGGGAGTGCCTTGCTGGGAAAAGGAGAGAGAAAAATCCTCTTCTTTTATGTAACCTAGTTCAGAATATTTCTGAAATAAGGCTAGTAAGGACAGGAGGCGGCGGTGTTTTTTTTCTTTCATCCTTCCATTTTAAAAATTCACATTTTTAACATTCCATAGATACATAAACCACACTTACCTAGTTTCCAACTGACTTCACAACCTTTGAGGATGCCTGCTTTAGATGTGGGTGAAATGTTAGGAAAGAATGCTTCTGGAAAAATGGCCATACAGCCCGGAAAACTCACAGCAACCCAAAGTAACAATACTTACACATACCTTCATACGCATAAACATACTTGAACAAACATTACACAACTAATTTACCAGCATACATCTCTACTCTAATTACATGTCACTCTGAAACAGAAACAAGAATACACAGTTACACTCCTTATTTTAAAAAGAGGATTTCTGGCTTTCGTTCAGTCTTTATTTTTATCTGCCTTTCTTCCAACATAGGGATTCAAGGCAGCTGTTGTCATTTTTGTGTAGTTCAACATTTCTTTTCTTACCAGTATTAAAAAAAACTCTACAATCAGGACAGTGAATAAAGAACACCACTCAGAAAACAGAGGAATTCTAGACATGAATCAATCATGGCCAGCTAACATCTCTCAACAAAAGATTCCTCCAGGCAGTAAGCAACCAAACTTTGAAGCTGAAAGGCTGTTCAATGCTAATCAAGGTGGCCAATTGCAACATTCACACATGACTCAAACAGACAAGAGTTCTTTCTCCCACCTTGGACATTATTCCACAGATATATAAACCCCACTTGCCTAATTTCAAACAGACCTCACAATCTCTGAGGATGCTTGCCACAGATGTGGGCAAAACGTCAGGAAAGAATGCTTCTGAAACATGGCCATACAGCCCAGAAAACTCACAGCAACTCATTTGTTCTTTTCCTCTTTATTTATTTGTGTTGTTTTTACTTTATTTACTTTAATGAATGAACATTTATAGCTCTAAGCCTGTATATAAAGTATTTATCTTTCCCTGATATAAATATATGGAACGGTTTTTATTCTTTTAAGACTGTCTAATGATTTGGTAATGTCTGTTTTGATTAGAATCCAAAAGTTCTGATTGCTCTCTCTTTCTGGATCCTTTTTTTCACCTCTCTCTCTCTCTCTCTCTTGATTGGCAGGTCTCTGGAGGTGGCTTGCCCTAAACAAAGAGGAAAGTATCTTGGTGTTAATGGACTCTCTCTGTCCTTTCCATCCTCCAAATCCAAGCCTGCTGGGTGCAGTGGTTCTTAACAGTTCAACAGTTCTCTATTATAATTGTGAAATGTTTAGGACCACTTGATCCGGCGGGCCCAGGCAACACATGCTGGAAGGGACGCAGCGCATTGAAAAGAAGAAAAAGAAGAGAGAAGAGAAAGCACAAAAGGTCTGGCGACTTTGTTGAAATTCCAGGAGAGGATTAGTTTGGAACAAGACCCTCCACTGGAGGCTGTTCTTGAGATGACATAGCCATATACAATCCAGATTATTTGCTTTGAACTGGATTATTTTGCAGTGTTCTTAAAATGCAGATGCTCAACATTGGCAAACAGGTTGGCATTCATTTTGCCTACTTACAGATACTTGCAGTAGGAAGGCAAATTACTTTCCATGTCCGTTATCATTAAAACATACTTAAATATGAAGGCTCTACCCCAGGTATGGGCAAATGTAGGCTCTCCGGGTGTTTTGGACTCCAATTCCCACAATTCGTAACAGCCGGTAGGCTATTAGGAATTGTGGGAGTTGAAGTCCAAAACACCTGGAGGGCCAAAGTTTGTCCATGCCTTTACCCTGAAGGTACCAGATGCCATCTAATTTGGAAACCAAGCATGGTCTGGGCTGGTTAATACTTAGACGAGAGATCACCAAAGAATACCAGTTGCTTTGGGGCTGTATTTCAGAGGAAGGCAATGGCAAAATCCCTCTGAGTATTCGTTGCCTAAGAAAACACTAAGGAATTCACGAGGTTGCAAGGCATCAACAGGTAACTTGAAGGCACGTGAGCTTGCGCAAGCACGCAGACTATGCATGGATAGAAGTGCTTTCCAAGTAGTGTTGCCAGGTTTTCAAAACAGAAATGAGAAACACTCAAAATTTTTGATATGCAGGGCTGATGGCGAGGAAACAACTATTAACTAGGTTTTCCTCTATTTAAATATCAAATTGATTTCATTATATATGACTCTTGATGCCCCATTGTTTCCACATTATTTTATCAAGGCCCATTGTTCTAAGCTCTATGGATGGGGAAAGGAAGAGAAGAAATTTTGAGATGACTTTTTTTAGATCAAAAGCAGAAGAGAACAAGCTGGAAAGTCTGTCTTTTTACGATCAGACTTATTGGGAAAAAATATGGTTTTCTTTTGATTTGGAAAGATGTCTTAATGTGCTTAAAGTCAGTAGGAATTTCTCCTATCCCTGCAGCAAAAGGAATTATTCTGATCAAGGCTAAAGTTCATTTCATGCATGGTTAAAAGGAGTAATCATTCTCTGTGACTACTTTTTAAAAATTACTTTACACATCACTTTTACCTATAGTCATCTGTAGTCTGTTTTGTGCTATTTCTTGATCTAATTTGTAAAAATATCATTTTTCTCTTAAAACAAAGAAATTGCAAACTATTTTGATATCTGTTATATAAGATATATAAGGCTGGATCTACCCTGCCCTATATCTCAGGTTCTCATCCCAGTGTATTTGCTTATGCCAGATTATCTGACAGTGTAGACTCATATAATTCAGTTCAAAGCAGATAATCTGGGATCATATTCTGGGATATAGAGCAGTGTAGATCCAGCCTAAGAGAAATGCACTTACCCAGAAATTTATCTCTGAGATACAGAGCTGATCAGTTCTTATCAGCACCTGAGATAGCAAGAATTTCTACAAGTCAATGATTGTAATGCTTAAGCGTCTTTCAATAAAGAAGTCCTGATTTATCCATTAAGTAATTTGAATATACTGCCTGATTATTAATTTTCAAAACTTACATACATATTTGTAAAAGTAATATCAATGTTTGTCTCTTACAAGAGTTACACATCACCTACACAACAGTCACTAGTGAAAATACATGTCTTGTGGGTTGTAAATTATAAGTTTTGACTGTGGTTCTACATTACATTCTATAGCACGCAATGTAATGTGTACTTAGCTATATAACAGAGGTGCCATGGGACCCTTGTAGGGAATTGTAAAGATGCAAATCAGGACATGGGCAAGAGCATTGTAATGTGCATTGAGCTCTTCTGATGTGCACCTGCACTCTCTCATTGTGTACGGATTCACACCAGGAGTGTCTGATGTTTTATCAGTCCCTATGCACAACATTCATTTTCTGGCTCCCCTATGTAGTAATGACATATCAGCTCACTGCACACATTGCAAAACAGCCCAGGTCTGTTTCCTATAGATGTCCATATATTTGTTAAAATACGGCACAAGCAATCAGTATTTCAGAGCTTTGAGGAGTCTGTGATATCTGTGGGGAAGGTTAAAGAAGCACATTCCCTATATACTCATATAGCGGTCTAGAAACGTTAGCAAAAAATATTAACCCAATGTGAATATTGTACCTTAACTCTTACCATAAAAAGAATCTTTTCCTTCTCCAAGTAGAGTGGTGAAAAGCAAGAACTTAATCCATTCCAGGAGAATCTAAAAGAAACATCAACCTCATCTATTCTGTGTTGTGATGCCACCTGTGGCCTTTTTAAATGCCCAGGCAGGGAAATGGAGGTGATTGCCAAGAACAGCTGACCTCCTAGAGTCAGCTTTGGTGCTTTCTGTGGAATGGCATTCATCTTGCCCATGCGTTATATACAAATCTATAATTTTGGTCCCCAAACCTACTCTCAACCTATGCATGATGCCAACTTTTACAAATGATTATATTATATATATGTTGTTTTTGCAGTATATCTTCAAGTTGTTGTCAACTTCTGGTGGCCATAAGACAAACTTCTCATTTGTGTTTTTGAGTGAAAGTATGTGATTTGCCCGAAGGTCACTCTAGCCTGGCCTCTAGAGTCATAATCCAGTGCTCAACCATTACACTGTATTTGTTTGAAATCGATCAGTAGTGTCTAGATTCAAGAGCCCATGCTCTTAAATGCATTATTTGGCAACAAATGAACAGAAAACCCACAAACAACCCCAAAAACAAGGATAAAAGGGTTTGACAGTCACATGCAACAATCTGATCGCTAAAATCGGCCACAACCCCCACTTATAACATGCGTGGCCCTGTACCAGCCAGCCCAAGGGCTCTGTCTGTTGAACACGTCGCTTGGAACAGGTAAGGCAACTTTGCTGTCTCAAACCCTGAAACAGGTTAGGTGAGGTTAAAGATGCCATAATGAGTTGAATTTCGCTGGGAGTCACCATAGGGTGGCCCTCCAGCAGTATTTCCCAAGCTCCGTGGCAGGCCAAAACAAGCCTGACAAAACTGGGGAAAACACACATGCGTTTCGTCTGAGGCTTGGCTGAGAGCGAAACGTGTACGTTATCGTTCCCGACAGCTTCTTAATTGCCCCTAATGAGCATGGAAATGATTTAGCCTGGGAAAAAGATGAGCTACCAGCCCACTTTTAAGAATCACATTGTCTGAGTCTGCCCTTCGTACGGAGCCTGCCTTTGAACAATTCCTGTCTCAATTAACTAATTAATCAAGTGCTTGAGGTTTGCAAGAATGAGGAAAAAAAGAGAAGGGGTTTCAAAAATAAATAAAAGCACATCCCTGATCACAGGTTTACAGTTTACCAGACATAATACGAAGGGGTAGAGAGAAGGGTTGGGAAAGTACCCGTTTTCACCTAATTGTAAACATTATCTGATGCACCAAAGAGAGTGGGTGGTCTGACCATCATTGCCTCCTAAAGCAACCAGGTAGAATGGGTGCCGCTAGTAGCATGCAAAGTACCAATATAGGTTGAGTCAGACTAAGGCATGCAGAGAACCTAAACAGCGCTGAGACTCTGGGTGCATTTATACTGTAGAATTAATGCTGCTTTAAATGCCATGGCTTCAGTGCTATGGAATCATGGGGTCTGCAGTTATACAAGGTCTTTAGACTTCTCTGCCAAAAAGTGCTGGTGCCCCACCAAATGACAAATCCACACATTTCATAGCATGGAGCCATGGCAGTTCAAGTGGTATCAAACCGCATTAAGTCCACAGTGAGATTTTTTTTCGTGTCAGGACTGACTTGAGAAACTGCAAGTCACTTCTGACGTGAGAGAATTGGCCATCTGCAAGGACGTTGCCCAAGGGATGCCCAGATGTTTTGATATTTTACCATCCTTGTGGGAGGCTTCTCTCATGTTTCTGCATGGGGAGCTGGGGCTCATCCACGCTAGATGCATCCTCTGTATTACACATGCAACACATAATTCTCCACATGTTCAGTTTTCATCCCTTTCACCTTTAGACATCTGCCAAGCTCTGTAAAATAGTATGGATTTATGAAATGCAATGAAACAGTATGGATTGCATTTTAGGCTACAGTTCTCCAAAGAGAGGCAAGAGGAATGAGGTTCCTCTAATCGGTGACAGTGTCCTTGGAATTATCTACACTATAGAATGAATGCAGTTTTACACCACTTGAATCACCATGGCTCAGTGCTATGGAATCATAGGAATTACAAGGTCTCTAGCCTTCTCTGCTAAACAGTGCTGGTGCCTCACCAAACTATAAGTCCCATGATTTCAAAGCATTGAGTTACAGCAATTAAAGGGGTGTCAAACTTCATTAATTCTACAGTGTAGATGCACCTCCAATTGGCTTCCCACTGTCTGGAGATATACAGTCTGGAATGGGATAGAATCTCTGCTGCTTTGTTCTTTCCTCCATAAGCAACTGAAATGCTGCCACAATTCCCATGGGGCTTGACAGGTGCTAGAGGAAAAGATTTTAGATGTTGCACAAGAAGTTAGTGAATAAATTTTTGCTCACTATCCCACAAAAGACATACAACTGAGATCCTATATTAAGGATGACAGATCATAGCTTTGCACTCATGGAGTTACACAGCAGTTACACAACAGTCTCATTAGCGATTTGTGGTGCTGCACAACAAAATATTCATTAATATCAATTTGTGTTAATGTGCAAGCCATCCTGTCCAATATGTAAGCATGTGATATGGTGCTACAGGCTTTTGAGGTCAAATTTTTTGACTTAAATTTCTAGACTTATACATGAATATATAGGGAGGGTAACAGTCATAAGTGTGAAATTCTAGTTTACACACTTGTAATTCTGATAGCCTTCCAAGTGCAGTGTCCTGATAACCGTCAACAATGCAGGGCTTTGGCTTAATGTAACTATATGCACAGGCCAGACTTTCCCGGCACTTAAGTTTTATGGGTTTCATATTAAGCAACATTTAGAGATTGCACAAATCTTTTATTCCCAAGGTGTCTCTTTATCGTAATCTTAACAATGTTTCAAAATAGTTTCCTATGTTCTGCTGCACCATGCAGTGAAAGTGCTGGGATGAAGTCCAATTTAGAATTGGGATGTAATGCTCAGATCTTATTTTTAGTCATCTGATTCCCAAGACTACCAACCATGTGGTTAAATGCCTTCATATGTAACTGCTATCAGCTGTGGCATCTGGTGCTATCTTCTACTTTCTTAGTGGGATGATGTCTTTGACATTTTGCTATTTTTCATGGCCTTTGCATTTTTACAACATATGAACTGCTTTGTTGGATGAAACAAAGGCAAATGCGTGCTGTAACCGGGGATTTGTAAGAGTTTAAGAATAGGCAGGAAACAAGTTTCTGGCTCAGCATCAGTCAAATTGCAATAGGCCCTCCACTTTTGCAGAAGTTATGGGCACAGAAACTGGGCAAAAGTGGGGAAACTAATTTAAAAAAATATATACCTTATTTCCTCCCATAATAGTCACCACTGCATAGTAGTTGCACCACCATTTTTGGGTGCAACTGGCGTTTTTGTATTCCTCACATAATAGTTACATATTTTGGTTCGTCACCCCAATGTATTGCTTGCAGAAGAAATGACTAGCACACAATATAGAGGAAGGCACCCCCCCCCCCCTATAAACAGTCTACTGGCAGCTAGGTGTCCCTTCCACATGCTACTGCTCTAAACAGCTTTACTGGATTGCCTGCCCACTTACTTGCCCATGTGCTCACCCATCCATTCACCCCCTTGCAGGCACAGCTGGTGCTTCACTCACTCACTCACTCACTCACTCACTCACTCACTCACTCATTCACTCCACCCACCTATCTGTCCACTTACTCCCCTGAAAGCAGAGGCGGTTCAACCACCAGGCCAACTAGGCAGTTGCCTGTGGCGCCATCTTGTTGGGGCGCCATTGAGGCAACTCCTGTCTCCTGCGACCTGCCTCCGCCACCGCGCCTCCCTCCGCAAGGAAGGAACTGAGGTCGCCGCTTTGGGGATCAGAGAAGCAGCGCTTCTCTGCTCCTCAAAGCCCCAAACACCTTCCTTCAGGAAGGCGTTTGGGGCTTTGCAGAGCAGAGAAGCCAACAAACGCCTTCCTGGTGAGGCCTTCCTGGTGAGGCCTCGCCAGGAAGGCCTCACCAGGAAGGCGTTCGGCGGTTTGGGGAGCAGAGAAGCGCCGCTTCTCTGCTCCCCAAAACCCCGAACGCCTTCCTGGCGAGAACGAATGTCTGGATTTCTCCTGTTTTCAGAGTGTTGTTCTTTATTTATTTTTTTGAGTTTTTTTTAAATACCGGGGGCTATCTGGGTTATCTAAGTCCACACTGCCCTATATCCCTGTTCAATGTTTGGTGCTAAATTCGCAAATATAGTAATTCCTACATAACATTACCATGTATTGAACTGCTTTTTCTGTTGGTTTGTTGTAAAACATTATGTTTTGGTGCTTAATTTGTAAAATCTTAATGTAATTTGATGTTTAATAGGCTTTTCCTTAATCCCTCCTTATTATCCAACATTTTCGCTTTTCCAATGCTTTTATTTTTCAGTGATTGGTTGGGGGGGGGGGGCGCCAAAATTCAATTTGCCTACACTTGAAAAATACCTAGGGCCGGCTCTGCCTGAAAGCATGGCTGATGCTTCATTCACTCGCTAACCATTCCTCTGTCACCTACCCCTTTGCAGTTATGGCTGGCGCTTCATTCACTCACTCAGTCACTCCACCCACCTATCTGTAAACTTATCTCCTTGCAAGTATGGCTGGCCCTTCATTCAGTCACTTGCTTTCTTGCTCACACATCCACTTGCCCTTCTGTACCTACTCCCTTGCAGGACTACTACTCCCTTGCAGGAGTACTTCACTCACTCACTCATTTGTCCAGCTGCTTGCTCATCTGTCTATCTACCTCCTTGCAGGCATGGCTGCCGATCCACTCACCCACCCCCTTTTAGGCATGGCACTTTATTCAGCCTCATGAAACACCGTATGTGAAAGGGGGGTGAGTGAGCAAATGAATGAGTGAATGAAGAGCAGGTTGTGTCTGCAAGTGGTTAGGAGGACAGATGGGAGAGTGAGTGAAGCGCCCTTGCTGAACGGAGGTGGGCAAGTGAGTAAAGGTCTTTAGGGCAGCAAGACACATGGAAGGGGTGCCTAGCTGCAAGTAGACTGTTTACAGTAGGGAGGTTGCCTTCCTTTACACTGTGCTAGTTGATTTTTTTATTGCTTAATAGTTGCACTTCTGTTTTTATTTTAAAAAGTGATAAGAAGTGCGACTATTATGTGATGAAATATGATAGTTGTTATTTTTACCAAACAGAACATTCTCTAGGTCATCCAGCACATGCATTTAGAATTTTGTAGTCTACTTTGCGTTTCAGGGCTGGAAGAAAGTTGAGCCAACTGAACAACAGAAGCCAACAGAACAATAAATAAATAAATACATAAAAAGACACAAATGCAATATTTTCTCGACTTGATTTTCACCAAAGGCTCCCTGTCATGCAATTATTCTCACTAATTCTGACCCAAACTTCCGGTTCTTCAGCAATGATTGTTTTAACATACTTTATCATTCGCCAGTACTGTATCCTTATGAATTATGACATTCCAATAAAATAAGAAGTTTCAGGATGATGTGAGAAAGCAATGTTAAGAACCCAAAAGGTACTAAAATTAGAAATAATTCTATGACATTTTCATGACAGCACCATGTGCAGAAATTTTTCTTTCCTCTCCCATTACCAGTTAAAGCTTCGCAGTATCATAAAGTAGCTCTGGAGTCTTGGGGTTGACAAGAAGAGATAAATCTCAAAATAATGTTTAGTTCTCATATTTCATGCACTGGACAGTGTAGGAAAGCAGGAAACGGGTGAGGATGTCCACCATGATTTCTATACATAGATTGATATCCTACATTGGGGTTGTGTACCATGCATATCCACATATTAGTGATGTATGGGCCAGTAAGTGTGGTCTTACATGCACATATATTTCTTTTAGGTCAGTGCTGAAGGAACTATAGTATGATCCATGTATCTGTGAACTCAATTTACATAGTTTCACTCACCCATGTTCCAAAAAATATCTGCCCCCATAAGTGCCTGTGGGACTTTCGAAGTCCCCATCTACACTGCCATATTATCCAGCTTCTGAATCTAGATAATTTGCTTTGAACTGGATTATATGACAGTGTAGATTTATATAATCCAGTTCAAAGAAGATAATTTGGATTCAGAAACTGTATTATAAGGCAGTGTAGATCCAGTCTAGGATATCAATTGCTATTCTATGGCATACTTTTGGTCCAAACATGTCATAAAACAACACTGGAGGACCTAGAAAAGACCACATATGGAATTGCGCGTGGCTTCTCTAAATCCTCTAGTGCTATTCCTTGCTAGGCTTCTGGCATATAGTGCTTGGCAGTGTCAGAGTATTAGTCTTTAGATGCATCTTGAGTCAAAATAGTAAACTAAACATCTATCAACCAGTTTTGTTAAGGTTTAAGCAATGATTTGGTAGCAACGGTAATAACAATGATAACAGTCATAATATGACAGTTTACCTGAAGAGAGAGGATTTCTTCTTTAAGTAGTCCAGCCAGCCGAAATCAATGATGCTGCAGCATAAGGGAGTGGGGTGATGAGAGAATGCTTTACAAGCAGCTGAAGTCATGGCATTTTCCTTATGACACAATCACTTCATGAATTCCCACGGTGAAGCAAACCCTGCAATAATCTGCATTTGCTTCAAAATGTGTATTAATCCATGCCAAGCAAATAAGCACCACGCAGAGACTAACAGGGTGATGCACACAATGCATTCTGTGGTGGGTCCCATACAAGTGAATCAGTGGGATTGAGCCAAGAGCTATCCTAGATGATGAACCTATTTAAGTGACAGAGGTCATCATACTGGATGGCTCCTACTGTTTGTCTTAAATGGAAACCACCAACTTCCACTCATAGTTGTGCTACTTGTTATCAAATAGGAATATGAGTAGTCGGCTATAGAGCTTGGAAAAGTTACTCTTTTTTTGCAGCTGTCAGAACCTGCCCATATTATCACTGGCTCAGAGGTCTTCTTCATCATCTTCATTTCCCATCTCCCCATCTCCTCCTTTTACAGTACTGGTCATTTTCTGGACAATTGCATTTTAGAGATGTGAAAATGTGAGTGCTCTCGTTTTCCCAGTGACATGCATAATTCATCAATCTGTGATACATGTATATATCTTTAGAAGCTGTTCTCTTAAGTCATATCAGGATTTCACAAGGTGTCTGAGATTCTTATGACTCAACCCTTAGCCCAATAAAAACTCATCCCACCACATCTGGCTAGTGTCATGTGAAACACTGACTGATACACATGCCTGTAATTTTCTACGATTAATATCCTGACTCTCCATTAATTTTGTTTTCTGAGATATGAGTTTTATATTACGAATATGACTCCTTGAGGCCATAAAGAAATTCCCTTTAGGAATTATTGGCCCAGTTGCATAACACTTTGAACCTTCACACTTCTAATCTCCATATACTTACCACTGGCTTCCTTCATTCGATACTGATGAAGAACTTGCTGACCAAACTTTGCATCACTAAACTTCCTTCATTCGATACTGATGAAGAACTTGCTGACCAAACTTTGCATCACTAAACACCAAATACAGGTTGAACATCTCTTATTTGAAATGCTTGGGAGCAGAAATGTTTTAGATTTTGGATTTGTTTTGGCACTTTGAAATGCTTGTCCATACATAATGAAATATATTGGAAATGGGACTCAAGTCTAAACATATAATTCATTTATATACAGCCAGAGAAGTCAGCAATAGCAGAGCACTTGATGAACCAACCTGGACACAGCATATTATTTGAGAACACAGAAATGCTGGAACACTCTAGCCACTCAACCACCATGTCAGACTACACAGAGAAGCCCTTGAAATACACAAGTATGTGGACAATTTCAACAGAAAGAAGGAAACAATGAAAACAAACAAATACTGACTACAGTAGAGTCTCACTTATCCAACACTCGCTTATCCAACGTTCTGGATTATCCAACACATTTTTGGAGTCAATGTTTTCAATATATCGTGATATTTTGGTGCTAAATTTATAAATACAGTAATTACTACATAGCATTAATGTGTAATGAACTACTTTTTCTGTCAAATTTGTTGTATAACATGATATTTTGGTGCTTAACTTGTAAAATCATAACCTGTTTTGATGTTTAATAGGCTTTTTCTTAATCTCTCCTTATTATCCAACCTATTTGCTTATCCAACATTCTGCCGGCCCATTTATATTGGATAAGTGAGACTCTACTGTACCAGTATTTTAAAAACCCTCTAAAATAAGGACAGTAAATAAAGAACAACACTCTGAAAACAGGGGAATTCCAGATATGAAGCAATCAGGATCAGCTAATACCTCCCAACAAAGGATTCCCCCAGGCAGGAATCAGCCAGGCTTTTAAGCTGCAAGGCTTTTCAATACTAATCAAGGTGATTAATTGCAACATTCACTTGCCTCCAACAGACAAGAATTCTTTCTGCCAACCAGGACCTTCCACAGATATATAAACCCCATTGACCTAGTTTCCAATATACCTCACAACCTCTGAGGATGCCTGCCATAGATGTGGGAGAGAATTATTCTGGAACATGGTCATACAGCCCAGAAAACTCACAGCAAACCAGTAATTCTGGTCATGAAAGGCTTCGACAACACATTTATATACACTTTACACACATAACCTGACTGTAATTTTATTCAATATTTTAAATAGTTTTGTGTACGAAATAAATTGAACTACCTGAAATCAAAAGTGTCACTATCTCAGCCACACACATGAATGATTTTGGATTTAGAAGGATTTAATCTTTCAGAATTCTGGATAAGGATTGCTTGACCAGTACCTATATGTACATATATATATATACATCATAAGATATCATAGCGATGATCACCAACTCTAAACAAGAATTTGATTTAGATTTTGTATACACTTTATACACCTAGGGTCCTTCTACAATGCTATTTAATCCAGAATATCAAGGCAGATAATCCACATGATCTCTTTGAATTGAATTATCTGAGTCTACACTGCCATATAATCCAGTTCAAAGTAGATAATATGGATTTTATACAGCTGTGTAGAAGAGGCCCAAGCCTGAAGGTAATCTTACCTTCTTTTTTATCAGTTGCTTTCCTAGGCTGAGGTTTCACTACTAATCATGTGATGCTGCATCTCATTGGTACAGTGTAGACATAGCTGTCTAGATGCTACTGGGTTTCCTTTCCATCATTTCTGCCCATTGCAAAATGACTGCAGCCATGTGAATTCTACTTCAACAATATTTGGAGTGTCACGTGTTCCTTACCCAAGGAGTAGTCCCCCAAATGCCGAACCAGAGTAGTGATAGCAATGCTCATGAAGGCAGCTGAGTTCATACACCGAGATGAACTTTAGAGGTTCATAATAGAAGATCAGAAGATGGTGAATCCATGAAATTCTTCCCTGTCTCAGATGAAAATCTGAGTTAAAAAGCCTTCTTATTTATTTTGCCTAATTACTCAGCTACTTGAATCCGAATCCCCTTTCCTTTCCTTTCCTTTCATTTGAATTTACACAACCAATCAGAGTTAGGAAAATTTACATTTTTGAGAGGTTTAGTCCAACACTCAAACTGCTACATCATGCTGGTGCATCGGAAAATAGGTTCTGATGCACCAGGATGATGTAGCAGTTTGAATGTTGGACTAAACCTCTGGGGACCAGGGTTCAAGTCCAAATCAGCCATGGAAACAACTTTCTCAGCATCAGAGGGAGGCAAACACAAACCCCCTTTGAGCAAATCTCTCCCTCCTGTCAATCCTTATGATAGGTTTGCTTTAGAGTCATGATAAATCAGAAACAATTTGAAGGCACACAACCATGTGTTTCCTCCAGGATACTTGAAGGCAGATAATGATATACTTCATCCAGGAAATTAGAAATTCCACATACATCTTATGGATGCATATCTTCCCTATGGAAGTGAATCAACATCTTTGTCCAGTGGAGGATTGTCATGTTTACTTATTCATTTATTTCTAAATGTCAGTTTACACATTCAGATTAAGGTTGGGCCGTTGGGCATGGGTGCATATGCATATTTGGTTGTACGTTCAATTACATGTTTAATTCATTTGTACAATGTCACACTTTAATGCAAGGTCTGTATACTAGATTTAATGCATAACTCTACATGGGTAGAGTTACATTATACAAGGCCAGTGTAGGATCACAGCTTTAGCCTCCAAGAATAACTTCTCTAAGCTTTGCAACCATGACATCAACAAATGGGGACAACATCTTAACTTCTCATTTTAACTCTCCTGGATTGGTTGGTCATACACCAGGAAAAAAAAGATCTTGGGAAATATTGTTTCCTAGGGACTACTGTAAGTTCCTGAAGCACACCCAATGCTTCAGAACGCGCAGTACTTTCTGGGCTAAAGAAAGCTGAGATCCTTCAGCAGAGGCTATGTTCAAGTTTTTATAAATGGAGCCACGTATCTGACGTGGCAGAACTATGATGCAGAACTATGCTGGTGTATTGTGAAGATGTACAATGGGCATCACAGTGGATGTCCCATTGTGTAACAGGAGCTCCCATTGCACACTAGCGTACCTGATTCACTGGGATTGCATTAAAAACACTGTGCATTCCCCATTAAACAAATGAACAGCAAATAGGCCATTTGCAAGTGCACAGTCGGCTGCACAATGTCTGCATTGAGCTGATGGATGGTTTAATGTAACCACAATTATATGAGTGTACCCTAAAGACACTAGATTAAATCTTGTCTTGGAAGCTAAGTAGGGTCAGTTTTCATTGGTTCTTGGATGGGTGACCACCAATGAATTTCAGAGGAAGGAAGTGGCAAAAGCACCTCTGAATATTCCTAGTATAAGAAAACCCTGTGAAAATTCATGGCGTTGCCATAAATTGGCAGGAAACTTGAAGGCACACACACAGAGGTTTATACCATTAAGCCACAATATGTGATCGTATGTTTCTAACAATGTTATCTCAAATTACATTAAACTGTTTTTTAAACCGTATTATAGACTCTCTCTCTTTCTCTTTCTCTTTCTTTCATTGTCTGTTTCCTGAAAATCTCTTTGTCACATTGTGACTTGAATCTTTTAGGTAGTGTCAACTGGAGTACACCCACGGATTCAATTATGTAAGTATTGACTCACCATTCAACAATTGCTTCAGTGAGGCTATTTTTGTTGGCAGGATCAAGGGACCTGTATTCTTAGTTTTCTCACATTGACCAAGATTGTATATTGAGGTGACAGAGTGCAGACCCATATAATACAGTTCAATGCAGTTAAACTACTTTAACGAGTCTACACCAGGCCTGCACAATCTGCGGCCCTCCAGATGTTTTGGATTTCAGCTCTTAGGATTCTTGACCATTGAACAAGCTGGCTAAAGTTTCTGGAAGTTGAAGGCCAAAACACCTGGAGGACCACAGGTTGTGCAAACCTGGTGAAGACCAGTTAATGTATTGTATGGGTCTATACTTTGTCTCCTCAATATATAATCTTGGTCAGTGTGAGAAAACTGACTATATAATGAGGTTCCGAACTGTATTACATAGCAATGCAGATACAGCCATAGTTATGAAGGTCGTGCACAAAGTTACTGTATATACTCGAATATAAGCCTCGTTTTTCAGCCCTTTTTTAAAACTGAAAAAGCCCCCCTTGGCTTATACTCGGGTGAGGGTCCTGGTTGGCTTATATTTGGGTCAGCTTATACTCGAGAATATATGGTACATTTATTATTTTTCTCTATTATTATTGGTATTACATTTATTATTTTCCTCTATTATTGTTGCTACTATTACATTTATTTTACTCTATTTTTATTATTATTATTAATACATTTATTATTTCACTCTGATCTTATTATTATTATTGCATTTATTATTTTACTCTATTATTATTAAAAGGATACATAAGCACATTTACATTGAAGAAGATGAGAATAATGATTTGATCAGAGTTGGACAGTCTTATCTTAAATTTGAGCTTTCAAAAACATTTAACCTACTGATGCCTCAATTAATGTAATTTTATTGATTTCTATTTTTATTTCTGAAATTTACCACCCTCAGCTTATACTGGAGTCAATGTTTTCCCAGTTTTTTTTGTGGTAAAATTAGGTGCCTTGGCTTATATTCGGGTCGGCTTATACTCGAGTATATACGGTACCTCAAAACAGAATTGTGATATGCAACCAAATGCATATCCAAATATGCACTGTACAAGCTCCATCTGGGTGCACATTGCACACTACTTGAGAGAGCAAAAGCTACAACCCTTCCGCATATCTATATCAAAAAGTATTGCAGTACAACACCCATATCTAAGGATTGATAATTGCAATTACATTTATCTGTATTGAACAAAATATGTCCTCTCTAGGCATTTTCTAGGTCCTCCAGTGTGATTCTGTACTATTCTTGGGTTACAAGCCCTTCACTTCAATTGTATTCGCTGTTACCTATAGTTCAATTGGATTTGCTATTATCCACACAAAGTATGGGAATATATCCCTGGAGGTATGGGGTATCATGCTGAATGTAACACCACAGATCTTCTAAAATTAAGTTTTCGATCCAAAAGTTTCCTTCTTCGTGGCTATTACTAATGGTTGAAATCTCAAGATATTTTGGTAAATCCAATATACCTGTAGATGCCATAAGAAAATGTAAGGGATTGGAAATAGCGTAAATGTGAAAACTTAAAATTAAAAAATATCCAAAAGAAAAGGAAAGTTAACTTATGGAGGAAAATGCCATGTCAATTTTTGACTTTGCAGCGCCACCTACTGTAGGAAAAGCCAGATGTGGTGCTTTTAAAGATAAATGACATTTTGGTTTAGCATTGCCTTGGGTCAACTTTGAACTCTTCCCTGCATGAGTTTCCATATTAATATGTGCTTCCATAGTAAAAGACATAATGTGAAAAAATGGACTCCCTTCTGCTGACCCCTTGACTGTTACTTGAAGCAAAATGCAGCTTTTTTTACCAGTCAAATGTGTTTTAAAAAGTCATTTATTCTTATCTGGTAACACTACTGTAGGTAACAAAATTTGAAAAAAATTCTGTTCCATGTTTGAAAGTGTTATTTACTGTTTAATTAGTTCTTACTTTGAAAGCAGTTGATATACTTCAGAAACTTAGTTTTTGTGGCTGCCAGATACTATATTGAATTGGATGAGACTCAGTGAGATATATATTGAAAAACTATAGCAAAATTTTCTGCAAGATGTCCTTTAATACCAAAGTTTTTGTGGTTTAATAAACCTTTTTCATGTTTTTATGATAAAACAAATGAGAAAATGACATTTTTAACTCGGGAACAAAAATCGTGTTACATAGTGTAATTTTTTGTGTGTGTCAGGAGCAACTTGAGAAACTGCAAGTCACTTCTGGTGTGAGAGAATTGGCTGTCTGTAAAGACGTTGCCCAGGGAATGCTCGGATGTTTTACCATCCTGTGGGAGGCTTCTCTCATGTCCCCGCATGGGGAGCTGGAGCTGACAGATGGGAGCTCACCCCACTCCACAGATTCGAACTGCTGGCACATTGCACCACTGGGAGCTCCTACATAGTGTAATAGGGAAGGAGATCTATAACCTCAATGGCTAACGTAGGAGCATTGAACTTGTGGATCTTTATCTGAGAATTCATCTTTCTTGTGTGTTGGAGATTATGGCCAGAAACCTTTATCAGCTACATATGTTTAAGTGATTTCAAGTCACCTGTCAATTTACGGTGATCCCATTAACTGCATATGGATTTCTAGAGCAAGGAATGCTCAGACATGGTTTTGCCATTTCCTTCCTTTGAAATATACCCTACAGTTGTTAAATGTAACAATTTAAAATTAGCTCCATGCTCTGTTTAATTGGGACATGGGGTTGGTAAGGAAGTGCGGGAGTTAACCCTGCTATATTTCCATGAGAGAGAAAATGCATTTACTAGATACATTTTTGAAGCAAAGTTTCATAACTGTATTAATATAATAAAAATAGGTGAATTCCTTCTCTGGTTCTACATATTTTGGAAGCCATATACCATCGGATTACAACTTCCAACAATAGTCAGCAGTAGCCGGAGGTGCCAGTCCACAAGGCAGCTAATGGTGGTATAGTAAAACAAAAACCAGATAAAACGTAACAAAAAAGGCAGATTTAAAACACAGTCGAAACACATTAATAAGCAGAAATAACAACACTCAGCCAGATAAATCCATCTCAACGGTAGTCCAGTTGAAATGCCAAAGTCCTGTCTGAACAAAAAAGGTGTGGGATTAGAAATAAATTCCCAGGGTGTTAATCTCTTTTCTTGAGGAAGGTAAAAACTGGTTGAATTAAGACTCAGACTTCTTTACAGAGTTTGCATTGTATACACTGATAAAATGAAATCATGTTCACCGTGTAGCTGCCTTGATCTTGGTACATGACATATGACCCTTTTAGCAGTGAAAGCACTCCTTTTGGGTTGAATGTGATATACCAAAACACATTTCTTGCTTTGCAGTTTCCAGGAAAACCTGATCTGTTGTTGCACTTTACTTGTAAGCGAGTGGAGGATCACTCTTGCCCGCTCCCTTTGCCTAGGCTGGCTCCCATTTCACACGCTACTACAGCTGCTATAAACATCCCCTCCTTGCCACACAAAATCCCACAATCACAGTCCTGTTCTGCCTCCTTGTCCAGCTTTTTCAGCACTGTACCACTCTTCTTTGGCTCTTGGGTGACAGGATGATCATGGTGGACCAGTGGCTATAGTGGTGGTGGCATTGGCTCTCAAGCAACCCCACAAGCTGTCCATCAGCCTGGGACACAGAGTAGAGGAGCATGCTACCTTTGCTGCTGCTTCTGTTTAGCAAGCTTTGCAAATGCTGATTTGATCTCAACAAATATTTGACTTTTATACCTATTTTATATAGCTATTTACCCAGGGTCATGTAAATATTTCTTGGGCCAAAAGGAGTTCAGAGTGGAAAAGTTTAAGAAGCCCTGGTCTATATGGGAGTAGATGAGAAACCCCAATTAAAGGGAGAGCTGATACTCAGCATTTGGAGTAAAAGGGAAGTAGGAGGAGGAACATAATCCCTGTAGCCAGCCCTAGTTACCAGTCTGGTGACATCTCTTTGAACCAGGTGAAGTTTCTGAACAGTCTTCAAGGGCAGCTCTAAGAATCTCCTTTGGGAGAGATAAAGTGGGGTACAAATAGTAATAACAACAACAACAATAGATCACATCCTCAGCTGCTGCAAGAAGATTGCACAGACAGACTACAAGCAGAGGCATAACACAGTTGCTCAGATGATCCATTGGAACTTGTGCCACAAATACCATCTGCCTGCGACAAAGAACTGGTGAGATCACAAGCCGGAAAAAGTTATAGAGAATGAACATGTCAAGCTACTCTGGGACTTCCGAATTCAGACAGACGGAGTTTTGGAGCACAATACTCCTGACCTCACGATCATGTTAAAAGACAAAGTATGGATTGTTGATGTTGCAATCCCAGGTGACAGCAGGATTGAGGAGAAACAACTGGAAAAGCTGGCACGATATGAGGATTTAAAGATTGAACTGCAAAGACTCTAGCACAAGCCAGTCAAGGTGGTCCCAGTGGTGATCGGCACACTGGGTGCAGTGCCTAAAGACCTTGGCCTGCATTTGAACACAATCGGCGCTGACAAAATTACCACCTGCCAGCTGCAGAAGGCCACCTTACTGGGATCTGCACACATTATTTGTCGATAATCACACAGTCCTAGAGACTTGGGAAGTGTCCAACGTATGATCCAATACAACAGCCAGCAGAGTGTCTGCTGTGGACTCATCTTGCTGTGTTTCATAATAATAATAATAATAATAATAATAATAATAATAATAATAATAACAACAACAACAACAACTGGTGGTCCTAGTGGTAATCAGCACACTGGTGCCATGCCAAAAGATCCCAGCTGGCATTTGGAAACAATAAACATTGACAAAATTATGATCTGTCAACTGCAAAAGGCCGACTTACTGGAATCTGCGCGCATCATTTGAAAATACATCACACAGTCCTAAACACTTGGGAAGTGTTCGACTTGTGATTTTGTGATACGAAATCCAGCATATATATCTCGTTTGCTGTGTCATACTACATCTTTGTGTCAATAGTAATAATAATAATAATAATAATAATAATAATAATAATAATAATAATAATAGCACATTACAAAAATCAGTCTACCCAGTGTCTTGATATACATAGGTGGCACTCAATGCATATCAATCCCACTGCACAATAGCCAGTTCACAGGCCTCTTGCTGAATATGGACATTGCAAAAATTTCAGTTCTATTTCTCACAGACATATGTCCACTTACATAGATGCAAGGTCCCATAAGGAATTCTAGTCATCAAGGGAAAGGTGGAAAGGTGGAGGTAAAAGAAGCCTTAAAACAGTGAATCTCAACCTTCCTAATGGATTACAATCCTTAATACAGTTCCTCATGTGGTGGTGACACCCAACCATACAATTATTTTCATTGCTACTTCATAACTGTAATTTTGCTACTGTTATGAATCATAATGTAAATATCTGACATGCAGGGTGTATTTTTATCCACTTGACCAAATTTGGCAGAAATACTCGATACACCCAAATTTGAATACTGGTGTGGTTGAGGGGGTTGATTTGGTCATTTGCGAGTTGTAGTTGCTGGGATTTATAGTTAACCTACAATCAAAGAGTATTCTGAACTCCACCAACAATGGAATTGAACCAAACTTGGTACACAGAATTCCCATGACCAACAGAAAATACTGGACGGGTTTGGTGGGCATTGACCTTGAGTTTGGGAGTTGTAGTTCACCTACATCCAGAGAGCACTGTGAATCCAAATGACAATGGATCTGGACCAAATTTGGCATAAATACCCAATACGCCCAAATTTGAATACTGGTGGAGTTGGGGTGGGTTGATTTTGTGATTTGGGCATTACAGTTACTCTTCCCCACTTGAAGTCTCAGAAACAGCCCTCCCCTAGACTGAGAGGTTGACTGAGAGGCTGGCCATTCAGTCAATCACAGCAAAGGAGGACTTTTGGTGGGAGGATTCACCATTCTTTTCCAAAAAGGAAGAGCTCTTCAGCCTTCTCTGCCAAAGGGGTTTCTAAGGCCATCAGAAATATGTGTTTTCTGATGGTCTTTGGCGATCCCTCTGAAGCCCCCATTGTGACCCCTCCAGGGGTCCCAACGCCCAGGTTAAGAAAGACTGCCTGAGAAGTCTTATGATTATTTCTATATTTGAATTTTTTTAAAAAGCTCTCTCTGCTTTGCTCAGTCACATAGTCGTTTCTGACTCTTCGTGACCTCATGGACCAGTCCACGCCAGAGCTCCCTGTCAGCCATCGCTGCCCCCAGTTCCTTCAAGATCAAGCCAGTTACTTCATGGATACCATCCATCCATCTTGCCCTTGGTTGTCCTCTCTTCCCTTTTCCTTCCATTTTCCCCAGCATCATGATCTTTTCCAAGCTTTCCTGTCTCCTCATGATGTGGCCAAAATACTTCAACTTTGCCTCTAATATCCTTCCCTCCAGTGAGCAGCCGGGCATTATTTCCTGGAGGATGGACTGGTTGGATCTTCTTGCAGTCCAAGGCACTCTCAGGATTTTCCTCCAGCACCAGAGTTCAAAAGCGTCTATCTTCCTTCGCTCAGCCTTCCTTATGGTCTAGCTCTCGCATCCATAGGTTACTATGGGGAATACCATTGCTTTGACTATGAGGACCTTTGTTGCCAGTGTGATGTCTCTGCTCTTCACTATATTGTCAAGGTTGGCCATTGCTCTCCTCCCAAGAAGTAGACGTCTTCTGATTTCTTGGCTGCAGTCTGCATCTTCAGTGATCTTCCCACCTAGAAATATAAAGTCTGTCACTGCCTCCACGTTTTCTCCTTCTATTTGCCAGTTATCAGTAGGTGTAGTTGCCATGATCTTGGTTTTCTTGATGTTTAACTGCAACCTAGCTTTTGCACTTTCTTCTTTCACCTTGGTGATAAGGCTCCTCAGCTCTTCCTCACTTTTGGCCATCAGAGTGGCATCATCAAAAAAACTCTATAACTATACAATTCCCTAGCTGGCATGGGTACTGATTTAGTCCAGGCTGTGGGATTTGGACACCTGCCATCTCCCAAAGTATCTTTTTAAGTTTTACCAGTTAGCTGCCTCAAGACTGGGAGATCATCAGGTATTTCCTACCCTCACATTTGATAGAAGAACAAAATGCAACTTACAGCTAAAATTTAGCTGCAGCTCGCATTATCTTCTGCGGCTAGTTCCGCAAACAGCCACCCCCAACGAGGATTTAAAGATATATTTCCTGTAATAATTTTGTCACATTATGATCTCTCCGGACCACAAGGTCGATTGATTGCTGTGTCATTCAATTGCTGGCCTTGGTTTGGCGGAGGGGCCTCTATCCTTCTGGTTTAATCGATTCCTGCAAGGGCAGCAGCTGCAAAAAGCTTCATGGAAACCTGTGGAACTGTCCAAGGTACCGATAATTCCTCAGTGCTTAGTAGTGAGAAGACAATCTGGATTTATGGATGTATTTTCTAAGAAAAACCAGTAGAGGGAACCTGTTCAACACCATCTCTCCTTCCCACTTCTGTTTTTCAAAAACATACCAGCACAAATTACACTCTAATCATTTGTTCAGGGCAAGGTGTTAGTTATTTTACAGTCATAATCACACACCTATACATGGAAGCTCAGACATCCGCAAAGATGATCTCATCCACAGACTTGATCCGATTATTCAGTATGAAGTATACTATAATAAAAAAGAGGCACAGAGAAAATTATCGCATGCTGAGTTTTAAGCATGCAAGATTGCTCTGTGAACAATTAGTCTCACTCAAAATAAACGCAATAAGTAGTCTTGTGATCAGGTGTGCACGCCTCACCAAATAAAACATCACATACATGAGCTATTTCAAGCAATGTCTTTCTCCTAGTAAAATCAGATAAATAGAATTGTGAGCAACTATATAACTGTCTATCATTAACAGTCTTACATCAGAAATGGCTGGGCTATGGAGTCATGAATACCCTGGAGTTATCTATCTCTTAAGACCCATCTACACTGCCATATAAAATCCAGATTATCTGCTTTGAACTGGATTATACCGCAGTGTAGGCTCATATAATCCGGTTCAAAGCAGATAATGTGGCATATCTATTTTGATAATCTGGATTATATAGCAGTGTAGTTTGCTTGACAAAGGAGTAGTATGCATGGAACAGGGGCTACTGGATTTGAAGGGAAGTAATGTTTCTGTTGCTGATACATTGAATTAGTATTAGCACCTTGGATAGCTCTTTCTAAGTTCAAAACAAAAATCAGACTTGTCTTTTAATGGCCTTTGTCCTTTATCCTCATGGACCAAGACATGGTAGTTTTTGCCTGCCCTGAAATTACTCAGGACCATCTTAATGACAACAGAGTAACACCCGAGACAGAATGTAGGCCTGCAACTCTTACCATCTGCATCTCCTGGATTGTTTTTAAACATATTTGCCTGATGAAGATGCTAGCAAAGCTTTGAAAGCTTGCAGGATGCATTTTCTGCAGTTTGGTTGGCCATTTGTTCTTTGATGAATTTTTAATTTTGTTATACATCATAGGGTTATGTGAGTAAAGTGAAACAGTCCCCAAAGTAGGTACAAAACCATCTATATCTCCATTTATTATCTGCCTATGATGAAAAGCAAACTGATATAATTACAGATGTAATGCATTACACTTAAGAATGTTTATATATCTGTTATATCACCTCTCATTATAATGAGCCATGGTAGCACAATGGGTTAAACCCTTGTGCCGGCTCAACTGCTGACCTGAAGGTTGGGTTGCTGACCTGAAGATTGCTGGTTTGAATCCATGAGTTGGGATGAGCTCCCGTCTGTCAACTCTAGCTTGCGGGGACAGAAGAGAAGCCTCCCAGCTTATACAGCAGGGCATCTCCTAGGCAACGTCTCTGTAGAAAGCCAATTCTCTCACACCAGAAGTGACTTGCAGTATGTTCACAGTAGCTTCTGACATGATAAAAAAAAACCTTCTCATTTGCAACTGTAAATAACTTACATTGAGAATTAAATATTTTGGGGAGTTGGGTTAGGATTTTGAGCTGGATGTGCTACAGAAGCTGTTCTGACTCTGATAATTCTGATTAGGCACCAGATTTACTCTGTTCTTTGAAGCTAAGAATGGTAAATCCTGATTAGCACTTGGAGGGAAGACCACCAATAAATACCAGGTTTTTGCAGGTTATATTTGAGAGGAAGGAACTGGCAAAATCAACTTTAAATATTCCTCATCCAAGAAAACCCATGAAATCTATGGGTCACCATAAATCAACAGACAACTTGAAGGCACGCGCGCGCACACGCACACGCACACACACATGTTAACTCAAGGGTTAATGTGCCAGTGAATCATTCTGATATTTACTCCTGACTTTAAAAGTAGCTACCGAAGTTGCTAAATTCATACATATCAGAATAGTTTCAGAACCCTGGATAGCTCATTCAAAGTTCAAGACGAAAACCTGACAGAATCACCAGTCCACTGATGTGGAAGTCTCCGAACACCAGTGGGTTTGCTAATGGGCTGAGTCAAGGCTGGGAGATCAGCAGGGGGGATCCCGCCTAAGGGTTTGATATAGGAATGAAATGCAATGTACAGCACGGACTCAGCTGGTCTTCATGCTTCTTGCTCTGATGGATATGTAAACACCAATCCACGATGATGTAATTGATTGTCTGTAATAATTCTGTGCTCCTCTGATCTGTATGAGTTAAGGCTCTATTATGTCTGTAAAATATTGCTCAAGTTCCATACATGTGGCTATGAAGAACATATATTAAAGAAGAACATATTACCTTCTGTCTTGGAATCTGAGTTTAGTTTTAAGATTGGCGTCTTAAAGTAGACACTGATACCTTGCTTTTGAGGCTATTCTTATACAATGCATCTAAGAGTTAGTTTGGTGATGGATTTGAGTGTTAGAATAGCAGAGCAGGGCTCAAATCCCATTCACCCATGGAAACCCACTGAGGGGCCTTGGGCAAATCACACTCTCTCAATCTCAGAAGATGGCAATAATAAATTTCCTCTGAATAAATCTTGCTGGGAAAACATTAGGACAGTATCACTATAATAGGCAAGAGAGATAGTACTTTTTCTGTAGTGGGAACAACCTCATTTCAGAGATTGTTTTCTTGGCTCCATTTTTTATTTAGTTTGCTTTTCAAGTGTATTTAGGAGCCACTGCTTTTGTACAGATTTTGTATGTGTATGTATATATGAATAAATGGCTGGAATAGAGCGGTGGGTTACACTGCTAAGATGCAGAGCTTGCTTACCGGAAGATCAACAGTTTGATTCCGTGGGACAGGGTGAGCTCCCATTGTTAGCCCCAGTTTCTGCCAACCTAGCAGTTCGAAAATATGCAAATGTGAGTAGATCAATAGGTACAGCTGTGGCAGAAAGGTAACAGTGCTCCATGCAGTCATGACTTAGGAGGCATCTACAGACACCGCCAGCTCTTTGGCTTAGAAATGGAGATGAACACCACCTCCCAGAGTCAGACTCGACTAGACTTAAAGTCAAAGGGAAACCTTTACCTTATGTATATGTGTGTGTGTGTATAATTCTGACATTGACAAAATGTATGTATTTTTGTTGGGTTTTTTTGTAACATGTCAATGCTATTCTTCACCTTTGTCTAAGTAGCCTTTATGTTTAATTTTCCTCATTCAGCAATAGAAACTCATGGGGTGAAGTTGGGCAAGTCACACATTCTCTGCCCCAGAAAACCCCATGATAGGATCACCTTAGGGTGATCACCATAAGTTGGAAATGACTTGAAGGCAACCAATAACAACAATAAATGTTTTATTTTCTCACTTGTAGACTTTCTAGATCCTTTGAATACTTCATGCAGAAAAATGGAAAGGCAATATATTATTAGAGAAAAATTCTTCTGGAAATGAGCTCAGTATTGACCCAGAATGCAGAAGTATTTTAAAAGGTTTTATTCAGTTATGATGGAGCCTCCGGTGGTCTAGGGGATAAAAGCCTTGTGACGTGAAGGTTGGGTTGCTGACCTGAAGGCTGCCAGGTTCGAATCCCACCCGGGGATAGCGTGGATGAGCTCCCTCTATCAGCTCCAGCTCCATGCGGGGACATGAGAGAAGCCTCCAACAAGGATGGTAAAACATCAAAACATCCGGGTGTCCCCTGGGCAATGCCCTTGCAGACGGCCAATTCTCTCACTCCAGAAGCAACTCCGGTTGCTCCTGACATGAAAAAAAATTGAGTTATGATATAAACGAGATGATTGGTTTTCAGGCCCAACAGACTGACACCCCTAAAATTTTCCTCTGTCCTCCTTTCCAATAATTTAACTTTAAAAATCATTCATTATTATAATGGGATTTCTTTAGGATTGTTATTCAAGGAAGCTGAAATGCAACATTTGTCAAAAAAATCAAAAATTTGCATAGCCCGTCTTGATGGTTATTAGTAAAGGGATTTATGTGTGTAACTCTTTTCTCTCCCCAAATATGCTCAATGTAAAACAACTTTTCAGTTGATTGCAGAGGAGCAAAAGCCTTATGTCATTTGAGAAATCAAAGCCTTTGCATGGTAAGAGGAATGGAGCAACCGAGCGTGTGAGGCACTCAGGCAAACAAGCGAGGGTTAAACTGGCATGATTAGGGTGACACAAAATTAAATAGGCACTCGTGGATCACAAATGGCCTCCCTCTTTATGACTTGCAAATTAGAATGGAAATTAGAGCAGCCTCAAGACAGGGACCCCCACGCCTCCTGGCCATGGGCAACTGAGCAAAAGATTGCTGCCTGCCTTTCGTGCCTTTCATTCCCTGAGTGAACATGGCTACTTTCTCCTGTCCTTCACAGACAGTTTTCACCAAAGTATATGACATCAACACCTAGTGAATTCCAATTAGGCTTGTCTTTTAATGGTCCTGGGTGGAGACCAGATTCATCTTGTGAGGTCTCTAATGAGGTCTCCTTGGCTATATGGAAACTAGGACTATTTAGAAATGAGTGGGAAGTGTAGAATGTTTTGTATAAGTAATTTTGTACTACAATTCGCAGTACACTTGCACTTAGGTGATCCCTTGTTGTCTGAATATAATTGTCTTCCAGGTGTAGTGTCCTGGCAATGGATATGTAGGTGACTGTGGAGCTCTAGTCTTGACCTGCATGTTCTTCCACAGTGAGGACATCAGTTTCCAGGTGGAGGGTTGAATTGATGTGCCTTCCTTTTGGCATGTTTCTCCCTTTCGCCCTCCATTCATGCCTCTTCAAATTCCACAGCACTACTGGTCACAGCTGACCTCCAGCTAGAGCGCACAAGAGCCAGGGCTTCCCAGTTCTCAGTGGCTATGCCACAGTTTTTAAAGTTAGCTTTAAAGCCATCTTTAAATAATAATAATAATAATAATAATAATAATAATAATAATAATAATAATACTTTATTTATACCCCGCCACCATCTCCCCGTGGGGACTCGGGGCGGCTCACAATGTTACAAAAGTAACAGTGCAAATACATTAACAATATACACTGTTTAAAACACAAGAAGATGATAAAACAGAAGTTAAAACAAAGGTTTAAATCTCAGTATCCCCAAGCTGGCATAGTGTTAGTTGCCTTGGGGTTTCTGAGAGTTATAATCCAAAATACACCTTCCCCAAATTGTGGCAAGAACTGAGCATCTAAAAATCTAGATAAATGCCCTACCCACAAATGTCTTTGTTGGGTTTGTTACTACCATTCAAATTTCCATTGTGGTCAGTTGCCTTCCGTTGCTCTATGAATCCTGAACATACTAATTTGAATTCAATCCTAAACAAATTAACTTGAGAAATAATTTGTATTTGCAATAAGTGGTTCGTTTTTCCAAGTGAAAATGACTGGGATTGGATAGTTTTACATTTGTTTTAGCAGACAGCCTAGTACTAGATGTCAATTTAAAAAAAAAGCAAACAGCCTACTAATTCAAGGAAGCAAGCAAGCTGTGTGAAATTGGCATCCTTTCTAGTTCCTTTGATGGAGTCTTCAACAAAACAGATGAAAACAACACATTCTCTCCTTTGTATAGAACAAAGAGAGAAGCGAGAAACAAGAAAACAAAACAAACAAAAGATAATTGTGTATTGATGATGAGACATTTGAGACCTTCCATTCTGGATCAACACCACTCGCCCAGCTGCATGATGTCTTGACGAGAGAAGATAAACTCCATGCTTACCGTGCATATGTTTTGGGGAAGTAAGACATTAAGTGACTGGTTTATATAACTATCTGAAACCACACACTTCTTCTCCAAGTGGTTACTCCTTCCTTAAACACATTCTTTGTACATCATCCCTCCGTTATTTCAAAGAGATTTGCTAACAATTTGAGTATATACTGTAGAGCTTTGAAAAACACATTAAAGGTAATGTTGTTACTCTTAACTTACTGTACAAGGGTTGAATGAAAAGTAATGCTTCCACCTTCGTTACTTGGGTTTGGATGGGAATATTTTAATAAACCAAACACAGAAATAATCCTTAGAATGTGCTCTTTAACTACCACTATTCATTTTTCCACATAATCATCAGATAATTGGATGCATTTCTGCCAACGATGAACAAATTTTTTGAAGCCGTCACGGAAGAAGTCGACACTCTGTTTCCGCAACCAGCGTCTAACAGTGCACCTTACTTGCCCAACAACACACACTACTCATATCAACGCAATCACCATAAACAGCTTGCATTCTCTGATGAATCTCCTTTCATGAATGATGAAACCTTCTGCTGTCAAGAATTCAATGACTGCATATTGCTTAAGTCGCATTGACTGTCTGCGCAGGGTTCCATACTTCGCACTTTAACAACACAACCATTCAATGCTAAGGCTTCCCGCCAAATGGAACTGTAGAGGAGATCTACTGAACAAGCAAGTACCTGTTGTATACCAGTACTGCCATGTGTTGAGGAGTTATGAAGGTGGAGGCATTACTTTTCATTCAACCCTCGTAGATAACAGGCATGGGCAAACTTTGGCCCTCCAGGTGTTTTGGACTTCAACTCCCACAATTCCTAACAGCCAGTAGGAACAGCCGGATGGAGCTGAAATCCAAAATACCTGGAGGGCCAAGGTTTGCCCATGCCTGGTATATACTCATGTATAAGTTGGCCTCATGTATTAAAGGATGATATGTGCTTCTTTGGGGTTTTCTCAGGATGGATTAGGTTTGTACTGCTGTCCGAAAACCCAGACCCTAAAGGTCGGAGCCCTGAAAATGACCTC
The DNA here is from genome assembly GCF_035594765.1 of Anolis carolinensis. Taxonomy (NCBI): domain Eukaryota; kingdom Metazoa; phylum Chordata; class Lepidosauria; order Squamata; family Anolidae; genus Anolis; species Anolis carolinensis. The sequence goes on from NC_085841.1 coordinate 351,461,411, forward strand.
CTGATACACCCACATGACTTTCGAAGCAGGAACACCGCTGAGAAACCTCACCTGGTTTTCCTCTTTTGCACCAACACACAATGGGCACATGTTGCCAGAACTTCCTCATAAAACAGCTACTGGGCTTGGCTTATGTTATCGGAATGCTCTACGGAGAGTCAACCAAACAGGGGATTAATATATCCTACCCAAAGTGACCCTAAAGCCCAAAGGCAATCTTTCTTTGGTTAGTTTGCACAGAAAAGTCTAATTCTTTATACCAATGTTAAAGACATTGCATCAGATGTAACAAATATTTCAAGCAAATATTTGTATTCCTTACTTGTTTGTAATCCTCAATTATGAACATTTATAACCCTCGATTTCTCTAAGTATATAATTAGAGCTTTTGATACAGCAGGAGTGGTCGAGGCATTTTCATATAAAGAGACCAAAAGTGGGGCAATTGTGGATATTTGCATATTGTACCAGGAGGTAAGTGACCCATGAAGATGATAATATTGAAAATGGCAAAAATCCTTTATCCTGACAACTTCCATAGATCATATGCATCAATTGAGTCTCCTTGTGGAGAGAAAAAACAAGGTATACATAAACATAAACATAATAATGATAATAATAATAATGGTTTAGTTCTGCAAAAAAAAAAAAAAAGATTAGGAAAAAGAAAAGGTCATTTCATTTCTGTCCTTGCAATGTAAGTACTGTTTCCTTAAGGGTTGGCATTGGCAATGTACTCTTTTTCAATTGCTTTCCTGAAGCACAATGAAAAATGTGACTTGGGAAATCACAGCCAGCATTTAGTTAAGGGCATATGCACACGTGAGTATAGGCACTGTGTGTGTATGTGTTAGTATTTCCTTCCTCCTTTTGAGCACTCAAAGCCCAAAAACGAAGGGCCATCCTATGTCCCCATGGCCAGATAAGAATTGATGTCATCACTGCTGAGGTTTCTTTTCTTCTCCTTCTGCTGAGATAACTACTTTTGTACTCTGAATTCAGTTTACAGCAAGTCAACAAAGCTGATTGCAAAGGTGGAAGGAGGAGAGAGAAACTGGAAAGTGGGACAACAGAGGATTCATCAAGGTTGGGACAGTTGAAAGGTATGTTACAGTCACCATGTAAAAAGAGTGAGATTCTCCCTTGTTAAGTTACATGTTTCCTTTATTATTTGAGAAATACATTAATTCCAAGTAATAGTTTACAAGCTCTAGACAAGTGGGGATGGAGGCAAGGGAAACAAAGTGAAGTTGGGCTCTGTTGAAAGCTGAAAATGCTCTGTATAGAAGTGTTGTTTTAGCATATGTATGGGACTGAACTCCACCATGGATACATCTACATTGTCAAATTAATCTGGTCTAATACCATCTTAACTGCCTTGTCTCAGTAATATGGAATCATGGGATCTGTAGTTTGGTGAGGCAACAATGTTCTTCAGGCAAAAGACCTAGTAAAACAACAACTCTTAAGAGTCCATGGCATTGAGCCATGATGCCTAAAGTGGAGAAATAGATCTGTCGGTGAACTCCATATCACCGTGGACACATCCCAGCTTGTCTGATTTTGGATGCTAAGCAATCCAAGTCTAGTTAACATTTGGACTGAAGACTGCAAAGAACTGCCAAGGATTTCTAGGTAGGGCTGACAAAGAGTAGCACCAAAATAGATTTGGATACTTGGAGAAATAAAGTAAGGGAGGTTAAAGATATGGACCAACTAACTTTTTTTCTCAAATAGAACTCAGGAAATCCAATAAAACAAATGGACTGGGAACCAGTAGAAAATTATTTTAGAAGAATGAAGAATTAATAGATCACTAAAATCTGGAGAAGAATTAGGGACAGAAAGACAATGAACTACAGTAGAGTCTCACTTATCCAACATAAACGGGCCGGCAGAACGTTGGATAAGCGAATACATTGGATAATGAGGAGAGTTTAAGAAGAAGCCTATTAAACACCAAATTAGGTTATGATTTTACAAATTAAGCACCCAAACATCATGTTATACAACAAATTTGACAGAAAAAGTAGTTCAATAAGCAGTAATGCTATGTAGTAATTACTGTATTTATGAATTTAGCACCAAAATATCATGATGTATTGAAAACATTGACTACAAAAATGCGTTGGATAATCCAGAATGTTGGATAAGCGAGTGTTGGATAAGTGAGACTCTACTGTACTTAGAGGAAAGAAACAATAGAACCCTAACCACAAAGGATTAAAGGAAGTCATCGTATTATTGTGTGTGTGTGTTTTTTTCTCTTCTTCTTTTTTTCCCCTTCCTCCCCCTTTTCCCTTACCATTTTCCCCTTCTCTTTTCACTTTCTTTCCTTTACCCAGTATTGTTGCCACTCTTTCAATGTTTATAATTACCCAATTTTAAAAAAAAAGTAGCACCAAAACAACAGAAAATGGTGCTGGTCAGAATTGACAATATTGACTTAAAAACTGCAACCCCCATATCTAAGAGGCTGATACATATATTTTCATTTACCTACATCTGACAAAATATGTCCTATCTCGACATTTTCTAGTTCCTCCAGGCTATTCTAGGTATGCTTCCACTGGAAGTTGACCATAGAGTCAAGCTGGAAGACCTAGCAAAGACCTATGTAGGGTAACACTTCTGTTAGAAGTTATTTGTTCAATAGGGTTTGCTATTACCTGCAGTGTTGCATATCCATGTGAAGTTCTGGACTGTATCCCTTGTTGGTATGAGAGTTGGACTGTGCACCAATGGTCTGGCCAAATGTAAGGCCTCTGTTCCTATAGTGATGAATCACCTTGTTTTATGCGTGTCCCATTCACTGAGTCCTCTAAGACAGGACACTTCTGGCTGTAACCTGAATGACATATGTATGTGAATGTATTAATTGGGGAATTGCAGCAATCAATCAGTTATCTGATGGATTAGCCAAGTAATTAGCAGTTTGCCGCATCGGCAGTTTCTGCTTTCCTTGCTGCCCCTTGAATATGGGGTGGGGGGCCACAGTCCAGAAATGGAGCACATGTGTTGCATATGTAAGATCCCAGGCTTAACCTCCAGCATCTCCAGTTGAAAAGGATCACAGGTACTGGTGCTATTCTGCTTGAAAACCTGGAGAATTAGTGTCAGTATTAAGCTTAGAAGACCAATGTTTTGAACTCATGTTGATAAAGCTTTGGACTAAACCTCACTAAAACCCTCTGTTGACTATTTCACTTCCAGTTTTAACCTGTGCTGTTACTGTGCCAGGCTTTGCTTCTAATTAACAAGACTTTTTGATCTGGAGAAGACTCCGTCAACCAAATAATGATTTAACACATAAGTAAATTCATTTGATTCAATGGCCCTACTCTAGTCAGGACTTTTAAGTTATTCAGAATTCCTTCTCCAAGAATATTTGCTATGCTCATTTGTGTACAGACATTATTATTTAATGAGTTCAAATAGCTACATGACAAATGCAACAAATAATGAGACTTATAGATATGCTAAAATTACAGATAGTTACTCTATATTTCCATAAACCCATATATAATCATGATGAATAATTGCATAATTGTTATGCTGTGTCCAAAGTAGCTACATTTATGACAAAAGTTTCTGTTTATGGCTAAATGTATTTATTTATTAGATTTATACTCCAACTTTATCTCCCTCATGGCATTCAAAATGGCACATATGAATACAATTGCAAACAAAAGGAAATAATTAAAAATACCAACAGAGTAAATAGAAATAAATAAGGCAGGGGGATAGCACCCATCTAGATAAAAAAACCCTTCTGCAGCAACCTAGGTTAATCCTCTCTCTCTCTCTCTCTGTGCCTTCATGGCACTTGTTGATTTATGGCAATTATGGGAAAATTATGGGGTTTTAAGGCAGGAAATATCGACGCGATTTTGCTATTGGGTTGTTGCGAGCCTTCCGGGCTATATGGCCATGTTCCAGAAGCATTATCTCCTGACATTTTGCCCACATCTATGGCAGGCACCCTCAAAGGTTGAGGGGTCTGTTTTGCTATTGCCTTCCTATGAAATATAGCACTAGGTCTCTGTTAGCAGACTTCCATCCAAGTACTAACCAGAACTCAGATAGGATTGAGTAACTTTAGGGTATTTACTCACTCAAATAAAAAAAATTGTTTGCTGGGAGAAGGATAATAAGAAGGAGGGTGGTCTAATCTCCTTTAGTAGGTGGTTTATTGTCTTGGGATAGCCATGAAAAATGCTCTCTTTCACTTCCTCACAAAATGTGGGACGACTAAAGGAAAGGCTTTAAAGATCTTAAAAACTTATGTGGGGGAATGAGGCAGATTGCTTCTAAGCCATAAAAGGCTTTCTAGGTTATAACCAGAACTTTACCTGGAAAGAAACTAGCATCCCATGAAGCTGTTGAAACAAAGGATTCCCATGTCTTCTGTCATCATCATTATCATTATAGGCAATACCTCATCGTGGAGTTTGATTGCCTTCCAAGTCTTGGAGATGGGTGACTGTGTGGACCTATTTTAGATCCCTATGGTCTTTCACGATGGGGACATAGTTATAATATTATTTATTTATTTATAGCATTTATATTCCGCCCTTCTCACCCTGAAGGGGACTCAGGGCGGATCACATTGTACACATAAAGGCAAACATTCAATGCCATGACATAGAACAGAGACAGAGACAAGACGCAGGCACCGGACTGGCCTCGAACTCATGACCTCTTGGTCAGAATGATTTGTTGATTTGTGGCAGCTGGTTTGCTTTCCAGCCTGCGCCACAGCCCGGTCCCAGTTCTCAGTGTTTATACCACATTTTCAGTGTTAGCTTTAAACTCATGTTTAAATCTCTTTTGTTGTCCACCAACATTCTGTTTTCCATTCTTGATCTGAGAATAAAGTATCTGCTTTGAAATATGATGATCAGGTATTCGAAAATGTGGCCAGTGTAGTGAAGTTGATGGTGGAGGATCATCGCTTTGATGCTGGTGGTCTTTGCTTCTTCCAGAATGCTGGTGTTTGTCTGCCTGTCTTCTCTAACTAACCCCAACCAGCAGTTTGGACTAGAAGGTTCAATTTGATATCAATTCAACCAGGAGCAATGGGTTCAAATTACAGGAAGAGAGATTCCATATGAACATTAGGAAGAATTTCCCGACTATGAGAGCTGTTCAACAGTGGGACTACCTGCCTCAGAATGTGGTGGAAGCTTCTTCCTTGAAGGCTTTTAAACAGAGACTGGATGGCCATCTGTCAAGCATGCTTTGATTGTGCTTTTCCTATGTGGCAGAGGGTTGGACTGAATGGCCCACGTGATCTCTTCCAACTCTATGATTCTGTGCTCATGTATATCATTCACAATGTACATCAATGTGAGCAAAAGTACCATATGCACAACTATGCTTTCACAACCATGAACTGAAGGTGGACACTCCACTTTTGCAGGCAACTTATACATGGGAGAGTACCAAAATATGACTTATATATGAATCAAAACACATGGATTGAACAGTCAGCCTCTATGTATGAATCTGGAACCCTAATGACATATCTAACTGGGATTATCTTAGAATTTGCTTCTATTTATTAAGAAGAGAGGTAGGAAAAGTACAGTCCTTTCAGATGTTGGATTGCAACACCAACCATCCCTCATCATTGGCCATGTTGGCAAAGATTGATATGAGCTGCAATCTGACAACTTCTAAAGGGTCAGATATCCTTCACTCATAATATTACCAAGATAATGCTTTCTTTTTTTGAATTGCATCCCATCTTCTTTTTAATCTTCTGATCAAAACATCAGCAATTCTTCATTTGAAGTTATTGTTCCATCTTAGGGAATGCATTTCACTTAGTGGTAGTTAACAACCAGCAGATCCCTCATGGACTCTTCCATGTTCCTTATTACTATGTTATTTAAAGGTCTGATTGTGTCAAATAGACAAGTGAAGAAAAATGTTATGTCTGACAAAATACTAATATATATATATTTTTCTCCCGGTTGGTATTAATGAAAAGCTTGCCCAAGGTGATTTCTCCCCCAATCTCAAAGGGCAGCAGATGCAGCAAAATCCTTGGGGATGAATCTTGAAAATTTCATCAGCATTCATGGGTGACCTAGCCTTTTCAAGCACAATGATAGACTTGATAAATCATCTTTACAATGAATTCTAATTATCGTTTATGTGGCCTGGGCACCTCTTGAAAAAGCAAAGAATCTAACACCCAGGTCTCCACGTGGGTGTCAGAAGTTGTTTGTCCTTGCTCCGTCCCTTTGCGGATTGCATTGTACAGCATTAACCCCGTGGTCCGCAGTATGTAGGAGTCAAACTACTCTATTAAGTTACACAACTGAGCGAAATTTAATTCTTTTCCTCCCACACTTTTCATCCCTCTCGCTCTCCCCAATGAAATTACATGCCGCAGTGTCTGAGATAGGATTAGAAGTATAACATTATAGCAATTAATACTATAATGCTGCCATGATTAGTGTGCTACACTGAATTTCATGGATTTTGCTCCGTGTTGCTTAGATTTCCCTTGGGTCCTGTAGACCAAATCTTTGTATTCTTTGTAAATTAAATGGTAAAAAAATCACAGCAATATATGCAACAAATTCAATATATGCTGGAAGACACAGCAATGAATTCATCAACTATGGCAACTATTATATGCAGTAAGGTTGGGCTAAAATTGGTCCTTGTTTTTCAAGAATTTCTGTGACAGTATTGAGAGATGACTCATTTGTCTCATTAGTTTGGTCTGATGTTGTTGGTGAAGAAATATACTTAACCAGAAATCTTTCTGTTTCTTAATTGATTTCATTTGGTCCTAGTGATGTCATGATACAGTAGAGTCTCACTTATCCAACGTAAACGGGCCGGCAGAATGTTGGATAAGCGAATATGTTGGATAATAAGGAGAGATTAAGGAAAAGCCTATTAAACATCAAAATAGGTTATGATTTTACAAATTAAGCACCAAAACATCACGTTTTACAACAAATTTGACAGAAAAAGTAGTTCAATACGCAGTAAAGCTATGTAGTAATTACTGTATTTACGAATTTAGCACCAAAATATCACAATGTATTGAAAACATTGACTACAAAAAGGCGTTGGATAATCCAGAACGTTGGATAAGTGAATGTTGGATAAGTGAGACTCTACTGTATATATATATAAAGCTTTGTAGCCAAAAGATGATTCACTATATATCCCTGGTGGTGCAGTGGGTTAAAACCTTGTGCCGGCCGGATTGATGATTTGAAGGTTGGATTGCTGATCTGAAGGTTGTTGGTTTGAATCTAATCTAGGGAGAACGCGGATGAGCTCCCTGTATCAGCTCTAGCTCCATGCAGGGGCATGGGAGAAGCCTCCCACAAGGATGGTTAAAACATCAAAACATCCGGGCATCCCCTGGGCAATGTCCTTGCAATAGGCCAATTCTCTCACACCAGAAACGACTTGCAGTTACTCAAGTGGCTCCTGACACGGGAAAAAAATGTCATTACTCAGGGATTAGCCATAGGTAAAAAGCATGATTACCTCCTTCATTGATTAGTGACTTAGTGGCTCCACAGAGCCAAAGTGGTTCAATGTGGATTTTATTTCTCCATAACTGTGTAGGCCCCTTCTACACAGCTGTGTAAAATCCACATTGTTTGCTTTGAACTGGCAGTGTAGACCATAAGGAAGGCTGAGCGAAGGAAGATAGACGCATTTGAACTGTGGTGTTGGAGGAAAATTCTGAGAGTGCCTTGGATGGCAAGAAGATCCAACCAGTCCATACTCCAGGAAATAATTCCCAACTGCTCACTGGAGGGAAGGATATTAGAGGCAAAGATGAAGTACTTTGGCCACATAATGAGAAGACAGGAAAGCCTGGAGAAGAGAATGATGCTGGGTAAAATGGAAATAAAAGGGAAGAGGGGCCAACCAAGGGCAAGATGGATGGATAGTATCCTTGAAGGGACTGACTTGACCTTGAAGGAGATGGGGTGGCGACAGCTGACAGGGAGCTCTGGCCTGGGCTAGTCCATGAGGTCATGAAGATTCAGAAGCCACTGAATGAATAAACAACAACAGATTCATAGAATCATAGAATCATAGAATAGTAGAGTTGGAAGAGACCTCATGGGCCATCCAGTCCAACCCCCTGCCAAGAAGCAGGAAATCGCATTCAAAGCACCCCCGACAGATGGCCATCCAGCCTCTGCTTAAAAGCCTCCAAAGAAGGAGCCTCTACCACGGCCCGGGGGAGAGAGTTCCACTGTCGAACAGCTCTCACAGTGAGGAAGTTCTTCCTGATGTGAGGAAGTTCTTCCTAATTCAAATAATTCAGTTCAAAGCAGATAATGTGGATTAGCTGCTTTTATATTCTGGATTATATGGCAGTGCAGAAGGGCCCATATGCTGTTATATCAGTGAAAGCACATTAAAAGGAACCACAAAAGAAACTATGCTGTATGTCCTTGCATATCACCTTTATCCTAGGTGCACAAGGGCAGCTGAAAGCTCATGGGTCCTGCTCCATTTTTCCTCTGGCCACTGACTGATGTCCCTTCTACACTGCATGATCTGCTTTGAACTGGGTTATATGAGTCTACACTGCCATATTAGTTAGATAATCTGGATTTTATATGGGAGTGTAGAAGGGGCCTGAGTATAGGTTCAAACTGCAAGTAAGAAATTTCACCTAAACGTTAGAAGGATTTTCATGATGCGAAGAGCTGTTCATCAGTGGACTGTGCTGCCTCAAAGGATGGTGGAATCTTCTCTGGAGGTTTTTTAAACAGAAACTAGATGGCCATCTGTCAAGAGTGCTTTGATTTTGTATTTCTGCATGGCAGGGGGTTGGACTGAATGGCCCTTGTCGCCTCTTCTAAGTCTGTTCAATCAGTGGGCAAACAGGATTTGGGCCTCCATATTTAATCCTGATTCTACATAGTGCTTTTTGGGTGAAAAAATAATGTATTTAGTATTTCCTTGCTATTTTCTGCTGAGATTTTGAAACCAAAAATACTGAATGCTCTGCTATATACTAACTGGCCAAAAGCAAGTTGAAGACATATTGATTCAAAGGTTAAGTAAACAGACTTATAGAAATCCTATAGCAGGGCTGAGAAACATAAATCTCCACGTAGGCCATTATGTATTTATTGTGAATCGCAACCCTTGTGTGGAATGGCAATAATGTGCAAGTGAACAAGACAACAAATGTGAAATTGAATTCATGCACATCATGAGAAAAAAGATATCCATAAACCACACAATTCCAAATGATGATTCACTGTACAATTCACAATGCACATCATGCAGAATGGTGCTGAATGTGAAACTCCACTTCCATAAGATTCCACCATGTTCTGCTTTGGGCAAAAGAAAAATGCCATTTGCTTCTGAAGGCAAACTTGTGTATACGCAGATTCCAAGACTCCAACTGGATGCTAGTTAACATGTGCTTGTTGAAAATGCCAAGGAATCACCAGTCTCTCCCTGCTCCCCAATCTCCTGAGCATCTGAAGTAAAACTGGTTGCAAGTAGAAGAGAGAGAGGGAATGAAATACAATATAGCCACTATCAGTGGCAGCCACCTTCCAGCAAAGATTCACTGTTGAGAAGCACCTCCAGAAAGACTTGGAAGTTGCCCATTACCATTTCCTCAGAAATATGGGACTGGTGACTGGAAAGAGCAACGTGATGGTTATGCCCAATCTGACTATAGCACAGATAATGACAATCTGGCTGATGTGAGGAGACCTGAAAAACAGGAGGGGATGTCCCAGCAGCTGTGGTCTGGTAAGAGGTAATACAGTAGAGACTCTACTTTTGCAGAGGTTAGAAGTGCAGAACCCTCACAAATGTGGAAAAAAGCAAATAAAAATGCTTCCTCCTCCTCTTTTTTCTTATTTATTTATTTATTTACAATATTTATATTCCGCCCTTCTCACCCCAAAGGGGACTCAGGGCGGATCACATTGCACACATATAAGGCAAACATTCAATGCCATATAAACACAGAACAGAGACAGAGACAGATGCAGAGGCAATTTAAACCTTCTCCAGCTTCCAGCTTCCTGATGGTATGCTTGATTCTGGCCACAGGGGGAGCAGCTGCTTCATCATCCACTGCGGCGGCAACTTCCTCGTTCCAATGGCGGCTGGATGATTTTATGGTGTTGTAAATTAGCCTCCCCACATATAAGTGGTACCTAAATTTCCTACTTGATAGATGCAACTATCTTTCGGGTTGCTCAGATCAACAACAAGCAGGGGCTATATTTTATTTTTAATTGTCAGGTGCTTACCCTGACATGGGCTGGCCTCGAACTCATGACCTCTTGGTCAGAGTGATTTATTGCAGCTGGCTGCTAACCAGCCTGCACTTCCTTCTCCTTTTACCTAGAATACCTCTCTAAAAATCTCTAGGTCCTCCAGAGCAACTCTTCCAGCCAGTGCCAAATTTATCATTGTGCATAGGTGTGCAGGGGGATTCATCTTCCTGCCATTTTTTTAAATGATGGATTTTGCTTATGCGGTGCAATTCTAAATTTAAAGGCATTCTGTTTCAGAGCAATTCCAGACATAATGATAGAGTTGATAGTTTGTGGAAATATACCACAAAGCAGGCAGTGTAGGCCTACTGGGGCGACCTCCTTCAGGGCCCAGATAAGGAGCCTCATAATGTAACTCTCATAGGGCCTCATTTGTCCTAAATCCGGCACTACTTCCAACATAGAATTATCTCTGGGAATCTCTTAGTAATCCAGAGTCACTTTCCAGCAGTTGCCCTGCAGGGCCTAGAGATTTTTAGAGAGAACATATTAACTGGATCTATGAATAATCAAATCTGCAAAAATTCATAAAGGTGGAGGATGGGCTGAAGTTGCACTACTGATCATTGCTGGGTCTCCTTTGGAAATACAGTATCCAAGCTTCTGGATTATCCAAGCATTTTTGTAGTCAATGTTTTTAATATATCATGATATTTTGGTGCTAAATTCGTAAATACAGTAATTACAACATAACATTACTGCGTATTGAACTACTTTTTCTGTCAAATTTGTTGTATAACATGATGTTTTGGCACTTAATTTGTAAAATCATAACCTAATTTGATGTTTAATAGGCTTTTCCTTAATCCCTCCTTATTATCCAAGATATTCGCTTATCCAAGCTTCTGCTGGCCCGTTTAGCTTGGATAAGTGAGACTCTACTGTACTAGCAGGACTAAAATGTTTGGGGAGAAGCTTGGCACAGTTAGTACAACCACAGCAGTTTCTGCTAAACAATTAGACTCTCAATAGATAAGGCAGGCAGCAAAATAATGTCGATCATCCACTCCATCACAGCCATTCAAGCCAGTTTAGAGACTCAATTTTGTTCCTGAATCCAGATTACTCAACATGCATACCAGTTTCTAATACCTTCCCTCAACTGCTATTCAATTACACAGTTTCTCATTCCCCCAACTGAACTATCATAACCAAGTGGTCATCTACTTTGGAGTTTTGTTAATTCAGGGGTGGGAAACAGCAGGCACTGAGATCAAATCTGGCCCTCGTAGAATTTCAGTCTGGCTCTCAGGGATATCCCAGAAAGTCATGCCCCTTTCTCTATTAGGATTTAGTGAGATTCCAGCTTTTATCTGTTTTAAAACAAATTTGGAGTGCTTCTTCTAAGTCTTAGTTCATGACCTTGGGAACTGGTATTTTTGACCCCTTTCTTTAGCTTTTGGTCTTTGAGCTTCTTGGAAATTTTATTTAACCTACAGACTGAAAGGGCTTCCCAACAACAGCCTGAATCCTGTTGATAGTTTCAACTAGAACAAACCCCTTGATTATATGGTGAATGAGTATAGCATCTTTAATTAATAATAATAATAATAATAATAATAATAATAATAATAATAATAATAATAATAATAATAACAACTTTATTTTTATACCCCGCCCCATCTCCCCGAAGGGATTCGGGGCGGCTTACATGGGGCCTGGCCCGATAAAACAAACAAATAACAGTAACAAAGCAATAAAACAATTATTCCAGTAAAAAACATCAACATCAATAAAAACAATCATTAAGATCAACAAGCAGGATACAGTATTAAAAACAGGAGACTAAGTCGTAGATCCCAGGCAAATACTTCACACAGACAGACTACAAGCAGAGGCATAACACCGTTGCTCAAATCATTCATTGGAACTTGTGCCACAAATACCATCTGCCTGCGACAATGAACTGGTGGGATCACAAGCCGGAAAAAGTTACAGAGAATGAGCATGTCAAGCTACTCTGGGACTACCGAATTCAGACAGAAAGAGTTTTGGAGCACAATACTCCTGACCTCATGATCGTGTTAAAAGACAAAGTATCGATTGCTGATGTCCCAATTCCAGGTGACGGCAGGATTGAGGAGAAACAACTGGAAAAGTTGACATGATATGAGGATTTAACGATCAAACTACAAAGACTCTGGCACAAGTCAGTCAAGGTAGTCCCAGTGGTAATCGGCACACTGGGTGCAGTGCCTAAAGGCACTGGTCTGCACTTAAAACAAAATCAGCGTTGACAAAATTACCATCTGCCAGCTGCAGAAGGCCACCTTACTGGGATCTGCTCGCATTATTCACCGATACATCACACAGTCCTAGACATTTGGGAAGTGTCCGATGTGTGATCCAATTCAACAGCCAGCAGAGTGTCTGCTGTGGACTCATCTTGCTGTGTTTCAAATAATGCTTTATTTATATACTGCCCTTATAGGACTTATATTGGTGTAAAAACGAGCAGGATGCTAAAAAAGTATGCCAAACAAAAATATTTACCCTTTTTTCTTTATAACACCTAGAATGTTAGAAGTCTTAGCCTTCCTCCCCCAAATACCCTTTCCACCTCTGGTTTTAGTACAGGAAGGTTGCAAATGAAGACGTCAGAATCTCTCTCTTTCTCCCCTTTCCTCGCAGTACAGAGGAATCCAGTAATCCTCACAATACCTTTGACCTATAATGACTCAAAGAGAAAGCTATATAGATCCCCAGGGAAGTTAAAAAAAGCCTGTACCTCCTGCCCTATGAGCCAGTATGTTAACTGAGGTCACATGGGAAATATACTAGTCTATTTGCTCCCTTATCTCCAACAGCTTTGAGCTCTTTGTAGGCATCAGCAACATCAGTTGAATGCATTGCAATTTGTGGATGGCATTGGAAGGCTAGAGAAGGGGAAGGGGTTGAATTGAACACCCTGCGAGAGTTGGGTCTGCTGGAAATGGGGGAAATAGGCTCTTTCCTGCCTTCCGTTTTGCCCGTCCCAAGATTCAAGACCGTTCCCTCAAACAGGCCGTGCAAGGAGGGGGACCTTTTTGAAGGGGGCCCTGATGGAAATTCGGGTTATTATTAAAGATACAGTAATGGCCGTCTGGTTATCTGCCTCCAGGCCTCTGCGGGAAGGAGATAAGGTATTTATTAAGAGACCCGTTTTAATGCCCAAGGATCGCTTTCAGAGGGCCCAAGAAAAATGGACTTTATCTAGTCCATTATTATGTACAATCACCTCTGTGGATGTTTTACTTCAGTTTGGACACCCTGAATGAAAGCTAATAACTTCCCCCTTATCAGCAGGACACCTGGGGGATTTTTCACTTTGTCAGGGCATCAAGGGGGAGGCCTGGTTCAGTAAGGGTCGGGTTCACCCCCCTCACCCCTGCTTACCTCAAAATGCTCCCTTGGGTATCAATTCCACTGGATTCATGTCTCGGAGGTTTGCCAAGAAAATGCACATGTAGACAGGAAAAGGGAGCTTCCTGAAGACAAGAAAAGATGTTGTACAGCAGGGTTGCCTACCAAATCTGAGAAGTAAGTTATTTATTTGGGTTACGACTAGATTACAACAATAGCCTTGCTAGTTGATATAATCCAAGATCTGAATCTGATTGGTTAGTTCCAATTAGAATAAAATAATCTCCTTACTTGCACCTGCAACTGTGGGAATTTCTCCACAGAAATCAGTGGTTCTTAGCTATTATAGAGCATCAGTTCTTTAATGAATCTACCTTTAATACATTCATTCCAATGCCACACAGTAAGACTGATTCTATATCCCCCCTAATTGTCCTGATTTGGCAGGGACAGTCCTCTGTTGCCCCCACATTTGCATTTGCTTTTAAAATGTCCCAGTTTTTCTTTGTTCTTTCCCTTTGTCTTCAGCTTACTTCTGTTATTGCAAAATGGGTTCAAAGTGCAAAAAATAGTTTGCGCTCAGTTAACTCAGAGGAGGGAAAGGAGAGGCAGTAGGATCAGGCAAAAGCAAATTGCTTCAGCCTCCTTTAGCTTGTGTTCATCTTTTTAAATATCTTCTACCAACATGTCTTTGTGTTGTCGAAGGCTTTCATGGCCGGGATCACAGGGTTCTTGTGTGTTTTCGGGGCTGTGTGGCCATGTTCCAGAAGTATTCTCTCCTGACGTTTCACCCACATCTATGGCAGGCATCCTCAGAGGTTCCATACCTCACAACCTCTGAGGATGCCTGCCATAGATGTGGTGAAACGTCAGGAGAGAATACTTCTGGAACATGGCCACACAGCCCGAAAGACATACAACAACCCAACATGTCTTTGTTTACATCTCTCAAATGTTGGAGGGTATGATTCTAACTAAGGGCTTGTCTATACCAGCCATAAAATGTGAAGAGGGCCTAAAGATGCCCTTGGCTGTCTTCATGATGTGCTGGGACTTCCAGTCTTTAATGCAGGAACAAATCGGTTGAAGCAGTTTAGGCTTGTGTTAAGCAAAGCCAGGGAATGCTCCCAAGTTTTTGGCAATACTCTGGAAGAGCCCTGCACTTTGGGCACAATGGGGATAATGTTGGAGTTCAACCCCACACTGCCCAAGTCTGCAGTCCTCAATGAGGAGTAGTTAGAATATATTCTATGCCTCAGCTTAGAATAGGCTGAGGCAAATCCCTTCCCCCCTGTCTCCTGAATGACATTTGGAATGTATCTATTTCTTCTCTCCTCTCTGTTTTTGCTCACATTCTGATTGGTTGTGTAGAATGAATACTTTGTAGGTGCATGCCTTTTGTCTTTGACTTCTACTTTTATATCTTGATATGTGCTGTGTATATTGAGATCTCACTCTGCTTATGTGTCAGGAGAGATGTAGTGGACATTTTCCACTCTCTTTTGGACCCCAGAGAGATAGAGTTAGAGTAGCTCAGACCCAGTTATTTACTATTAAGAAATGTAGTTATTATTTTTGTAAATAAACCTTTTGTGATTTTAAATATAGAACTCTGGATCTTTGCCTCTTAAGCTCTAAATCAGGGGTCCCCAAACTAAGGGGCATGGGCCGGATGCGACCCTCCAAGGTCATTTACCTGTTCCCTGTCCTAAACTTTAGACTTAGGGTTGACCTAAGTCTGAAATGACTTGAAGGCACACAACAACAATCCTAATTTTGGACTATTTCATCATAGTCCGGCCTCCCAACAGTCTGAGGGACTGTGAACTGGCTCTCCACTGAAAAAGTTTGAGGACCCCTGCTCTAAATTCTTCACAACCTCATGGCACTTCATGGTCTACTTGCTGTGAGCTGAATGCTCGACTATAAGTATCCTGCTTTTGCATTTTGGATGCTCACCTTTATTTTAGGTAGTTTTCCTAACCTAACAGAAAATCCTAACAGATAATAGACTGGCTCCAATGTGAACTGATCTGCTGCCCTCAAAGCTGGTGCTGTCACCTTCGTTTTGCTGCATGTGTCATTAAATTTCCATTACTGAGAAACAACACTGCATCTGCTTGATTGGACTGTGCAAATGAAGAAAAGCAAAAACAAACAGGAAACATCCAACCCATTGCAAAAGAGAATCAGGATCATTCCATAGCATTCCTGAAAGTTAGACATTGAAAAAAATCAACTGTACAAAAATCATTTGAAAAGTGGTGCTGGAGGAAAGTTTTACCAATACCATGGACAACTTAATTAGCCTGACTAAACTGAAGCTCTCACATTGGACCTATCATGAGACAACATTGCTCATGGAAAACAAGAAGATAATGCTCAGTAAAGTGGAAGCCAAAAGGGAAATACCACAATACAGGTAGACTGATTCAATAAAGGCAGTCATCAACCTGAGCAAGAGTATTGGTGACTGAGGTGCTTTGAGGTCTCTCATTCATAGGGTCACCATGAGTCAAAGCTGACTTGGTGGCATATACCAACATAATACTTACAAATAGCCCAGCATGTCTTGACTGGAA
This sequence comes from Anolis carolinensis, assembly GCF_035594765.1. Taxonomy (NCBI): domain Eukaryota; kingdom Metazoa; phylum Chordata; class Lepidosauria; order Squamata; family Anolidae; genus Anolis; species Anolis carolinensis. The sequence goes on from NC_085841.1 coordinate 351,477,648, forward strand.
AATATTTGCATGGCCTTCATGTTAGATTCTCATTAACAACACCTACGATGTGCAAAGCTTGTTAGTGATGCTGTGGAAAACAGGATCTTGTGCACACACATGTTGCTGGAATGCCCATTAGTACAACATTTCCAGATTGGGGTCATTAGAGGCATAAACAAGATAACCAATCAAATGGTCAATCCAGAGAAACAGTTACTTCTGTTACTGATATCTGATAGCCCAGAGAACATGTTGTTGTATAAGAAATTAATTTCAGCACTACCAGTGGTGAAAAGATATAAATTTAATCTAATTGGAAAAAATTGAAAGTTTAACTCAATAATAGACTTTGTATAGAATACTGTGTTAAATGAAAGACGAACAAGGAAAAAATACCTAAAGGAATAACAAATAATGAGACATTTATGGAAATAATGGCTGAAATTGTTGGTGTCATACACACAAATACACACTCATGGAATTCCCTTATACAGTATTCCCTCACTTATCACTGGGGTTAGGTTCCAGGACCACCCGCAATAAGTGAAAATCCCCGAAGTAGGGACACTTTATTTATTTTAATATTTATACATTATTTTAGTAGTTATACACTACTTGTTGATAAATCGCCTCCTTCTCCTCCTGTTGCTGCCTGGGCTCCTTTTGGGCTCCTTTTGGCTTCTCCTTCCTCCCTTCCTTAGGCTGTAAATTGTAATTTTTAAAATTTATAATAGTCTTTTAGAGTTTATTGAAAAACCGCAAAACAGCGAATCCACGAAAAGTGAACCGCGAAGTAGTGAGGGAACACTGTACATGTAGTCAATGTGCACCAGCCATATTCAGTTCATGCTTGCATAAGACTTTGTAGTGACAGTGATGGAGTAAACTCTGCTAGATACATATTATGAGGAAGCATTGTGTGTGCAATTGGCACAACTCTGGCTCCTTACTAAAACTTTAAATAGCCCAAATCCAGTGGCTAATTCTGAAACAGATCCAGTGACTCTGTTGCTGAGTGGCAAAATAAACACATATGCAAACGCCATTGATTCGGTGAGACTATTCTAGCAATATGATTTAGACCTGGATAATGGCTGCTAAAAGGAATATTAGAGGGTGTTGTGTATACAAATACATCTGTTATGACAGTTGACTGCAATGGCTGGACATAACAAAACAAAACAAAAAGTTAAATCACAGAATTGCAGGGTTGGAAGGGGCCTTATGGGCCATTGACCAACCCCCTAATAAATGCAGGATCTCCAGCTAAAGCGTGTCCAGCAGGTAGTTGTCCAGCCTCTTTTTGAAGATACTCAGAGAAGGAGACCCAAACTCCACTCTATGCAATTGGGCCCCATTGCCGAACTTCCTTACTGTCAATAAGTCCTTTCTAATGACCTATTGATATCTGTTCTTCTTTACCAAATTAGACCAAGTTTTGTCTTCTAGGGCAGCAGAAAACAGGCATGTCTCCTCTTTGTGACAAGCCTTCAGGTTTCTAAAGATGTTTGCCCTAATTTCAGTTGGAATCCCTTATCAGTCAGTTAGTTAAGTATATCTCTCCTGGCCCAACGCCCACACAAGCTTGACAGACTAGCTAGTGATTGTGAATACAAATCAGTTACAGATGAGTAAATCTGGGTAACTGGATTTGTATTCACAACTGCTACCTAGCCATAATTGTGAGACTATTGCTACAAATGTAATTTCTTCTCCAACCTATTTTCCTGGGCAGCAGCAGCTTGGGGAGAAGAAGATCCATTCTGCCAGTGATAGGAGTGTGGGTGGATGATATTTATGACAGATTTAGAGAGTTTGTGCTAAGATAGATTACTTACTTAAGTCCCCTCAACCAAGTAGCTGATATAGGATTGTGGCATCTTTTTCTCTCTCTATTTGCAACAGTGATACAGAAATGGAATAGAACAGACTTATGACTGACATGGGCTAGAAATGTTATTTATTGATCCATCACTAGTTGAAGTTTGAGCTAATGGATCAAGCTCTCTGATACTGCTTTCTAGTCACTCTGGGGCATAACAAAATATTTGGTGAGTGGAAATAAATGTCGGGCAATGGGCATGTGGGATCTGCTGCAAAACATATTATTGCATGTCACACTCCTGTTCAGTGTTCCAGGCATGCCTTTTTCTCCTACCTGATGCTGCTATTAGTAACGAGGCCTCATTTGGGACCACCAAGAGGACTTCTGGAGGTTTTGGAGGATGACAGTAATCCTGTGTGTCCAGGATCATAGCTAGAATTGTGTCTGATACTTCATTCCTCTTCACTGGCTCAATAAATTCCTAAGTTTTTTCCATGGGTGTGTGTGTGTGTGTGTGTGTGTGTGTCTGTCTGTCTGTGCTACAGCAGCAAAGAGGTGGGTTTTGCAGGGGAGTTTGATTGTTGTGCAAAGTCAGGAAATAATTCTAACTATACTAACAGCCCTCCCTATTCACTGAAGTTAGGGGCACAGGACCCCTCCAAAAATGAAAAACTGTTAATAAAAATGCTTTTTTAATATCTGAGAGAACACCTCCTTAGGTCTTCCAACATGACTCTGTGATTAATGTCTGTCAAAAGCTGCCTGTAGAAACATTCTGGAGGACCTAGACATTCCTAGAGAATTGGTTAAGTATAGTTAATTACAGGCAGTATCTGAGTTACAAACATCCAACTTACAAATGACTTTATCACCAATCCTTGTTTACACAACAAGCCATTTTTTTTTCGAAATCCTATGATCACAGGGACAGAAAGTGTGGTGAAATCTTCTGAACAGGGGCACAATCAGCAAATCAAACACCAAAGGGGTGTTAATCCTTCCCTATTTCATCCAAAGCTTAAAAAAGATACATTTTTGGCTGGAGTTATACTTTAAAATGCACCTGTTCCAATTTACAAACAAATTCAACTTAAGAGCAAACCTACAGAATCTATCTTGTGTGTAATACCTGTATACCTGTATACCTGTATACCTGTACCATCTTTATGACTAAAGGACCTAAAAATTCTAGAAAGAACTTTTTAATTAAATCTACATATAACCAAAGTGAAAAAAAAAACAGCCAGCTGTAGAATGAGTAAATGCAGTTCAAGCTGGATGGAGTTATGCTGGATGGGGATAATGGAAATCGTAATCTAGTATTTAGAAAGCACCAGAGTGTTATATAGGTCAGGTAGAATAAATGGATAGATGCAGAATTACAGTGTTTCTCACCTTGGATTGTTTTGGCACCCACTCAATCTTCTTTCTTACACTTGTTGTGTATTGGTTGATATTCAACAACATCTGGGGTTTAGCCTTCTGACAACGGCCTCCTCCATGCAAAACACTGCCTGATAAGGCCATAAAGGAAGGAAGTTCACAAAGCGACACAATCCATCCCTCTTGTTTTATCAGCAGAAAAGGCTTCTTCTGGCTGGCAGGACTGAGGCCCTGGCAGGTTGTGTTGGCAGCCAAAGGGGAAGGCAGCCAAGTCAAGTTGAGTCTCCTGGTGTTTGACTGGTATGTACACAGGAAGACGAAGGGCCTAGTTAGGTGGTAACATGGTAGATGCTGCAATCGCCTTCCCTTCAGGTTGGAAACAAATTAATTTTTTCAAGCTCTGCTCCTGATGTAAATGTGTATTTAATTGAAAACTGAGGGTCAAAAGCAAGGCTGGCCCAAGATGTTTGAAGGATGGGAAAAAGTGCCACCAATTCCCCCAAGTATCGATGCAAAGCATCCATAGCCAGCTAATTTACATTGGCTCAGAAGTCAGAAAAATCCTTCAAGTGTCCCTCTCCATCTTTTGCAGGAAAAGCAGAAGAACAACCAATTAAATATTCAACTATTTGCTGGGCACCTTCCAGCTTATCCATATTTTTCCTGAACTGTGGTATCTAGAACTGGGTGCAGTATCTCAGGGAAGCAGTATAATATCCAGGTGAGCAAAAGCATAGCTGAATAGAGTATTACTATTACTGCCCTTGATCTAGACATTGTGTTCTTGTTGATGCAGCCTAGAATCACATGGGCTTTTTTAGCTGCCACATCACACTGTTGGTTCATGTTAAGTTTGTCGGTTACTAAGACTCCAAGATCCCTTTCACGTGTAATGCTGTAAAGCCCGATGCCACCTATCCTATATCTCTGCATTTCTTTTTAAAATTTGTCTAGGGACCTTACTACATGGATGTTTCCCTCTGTGTTCTCTCCATTTTCATATGCAAGTGAAATAGAGTCCTACGGAAGCCATCCCATGATGCACAGCCACTTCCGGTGGCCGCCCAGTGGCTGCCCATCATGGTAATCTGTCTTGACAGTGTGCTACAAGGAAGAGAAGACTTCCTTCTCAGGAGTCTGCATTACTCAACTCCTGCTTCCAGAAAGGGACGGGGAAAGCAAGGGAGAGTGAAAAGCATATGGGGAAAAAGTCATGGGATGGCTGGCCATCTCCAAAGTCAGACCCTGCCAGGAGAGAACACAGTAAGATTTTTTTCCACTCTTTCCAACACTGTCCCCCATTTCCCTCTGTTTTCCTTCTGCCCATCTAATAAAATCCTAAGTTTTATACCTTTGCTTTCTGACTCTGCTTCATTCATGTTTATATATTATCGATTCCTAGTAAGATAGAGCAATATTTTGGGCTGAGGGCTTTAAAAGCTCCTTCAGAGCCTTGTTGGGTAAAGCCAGATACACACAGACAAAGACACCCCACATTAACACAGCCTGCCCATGCATGACCCATTTACAAAGCTATTAGCATGTGTACATACAGATAGATCACTTGGGAGGGAGAGAATATTGAACTTTTCTGCTCAGGGACCCCAGTGCAAAGAAAAAGGAGCATGCAAGGATGATCACCCTCATGTGTCCTGCTTTGCCATAAAACTGGGCTCAGGAAAGCCCAACAGACATCTGGAAAGAAACATGCCCAAGAAGAGTCATCTCTTTGTGTCCCATTTCTTAGCAGAATCAGCTGGGTTTTATTATGTTTCTGCTGGAAAATAAGGGTAGGCACACAGAATGGTCTCCAGGTTGTGGTTGCCTGCCTCCGATCTATGAGTTTAGTAAATTGTCCAGATTACTTTGTAAATAGTAAAGGTAAATGTTTTCCGCTGACATTAAATCTAGTTGTGCCCAACTTTGGGGTTGGTGCTCATCTCCATTTCTAAGCCGAAGAGCTGGCATTGTCCATAGACACCTCCAAGGTCATGTGGCCTGCAAGACTGCATGGAGTGCCAATACTTTCCCGCCAGAGTGGTACCTATTGATCTACTCACATTTGCATCTTTTTGAACTGCTAGGCTGGCAGAAGCTGGAGCTGATAGCGGGAGCTCACTCCACTCCTCGGATTTGAACCACTGACCTTTTGGTCAGCAAGTTCAGCAGCTCAGTGGTTTAATCCGCTGTGCCACCGAGGGCTCCACTTTGTAAATAGGCAGAATAAAATGTTGCAAAGAGAGGTGGGAACATTTACAATTAGGGACTATAGGCAGTGTATACTTTTGGGGGTGGCATGGCCCCCTCTCTATGCTGACCTCAACTTCCTATTCTAGTTGTGAAGAGGACAACAGGTATATGTCACTATCTTGTGGCCATGGTGTTTGCCTTGCGGCAAATCTGTTCTGAAGACCTTAAAAGGGCTATCCAAGATTTTGAATTTCATTTCAAAGAAGAATTGCTTCCACGCATATGGGAACCATTTGGCTCCACTGGCAGGTGCCCTCAATCAGTGTGCCCAATGCCCAATCATTTATGTGGCAGGCAGCTTAATAACATTTCTGTGAGACACTCCTGGAGCAACGTTATGACAACCTTCATTTTAGCACTTAGAATTAAAAATACCAGATTGTGTTTAACAAAAGCAAATGTTTGGTTCACCTATCCATGCACCTCGCTGGATTTCTCTGTATGCTGGCAGCTGCATGTGTTAATTGTTTCCTTTCAGAAGTGTGAGAAATGAGAGATGTTAGACCTGGGCAGCCTAATCTCCTGCAGGTTCATTCACACATTCAGGTCTTCTTACATCTGGGAACCACACCAAAGACATTATGCAACACAAAGGGTCCTTTCACCTAAGCAGAGATAGAAACCCTATGGTCTTCCAGATGTCATTTGATTGCAACTCCCTGCAGCTCTCAACAGCATCTCCAATGTTGGTGAGGAAGGCTGGGGAGGCTACAGGTCTGCCAGATCTGCAAGGCTGCATAATTCCTATCCTCTTTCATTTTGGAGGGGGCAAGGATGGGGAATGGGACCTCCTTTAAGGGAAAGAACCCACTCCATGCGGACTCCACAGCCTTTCTGAAAGAGCTGCGAACAAAATGCCCAACTTGAGAGAATTTATTTGGCAAATTCTTGTTCATTTCTCCAACCCCCACTTGGGTTATTTATTTATTGCGACAGAAGTGAGCTGAGGGTACAGTTGTAATGTATTTAAAAACACAAACAAAGTTAAAAACTTGGCATTATAATAAAAGTCCTTCGACTAGAAGCTGGCCACTTGGAGTGCCTCTGGCGTTGCTATAAGAAGGTCCCCCATTGTGCATGTGGCATTGTAATAGGTGGTCTGTGGTTTGCTCTTCTTCGCACTCACATGTTGTGGACTCTGCTTTGTGGCCCCATTTCTTAAGGCTGCCTCTGGCATCTCGTGGTGCCTTGCCTCTTTGCTGAAACTCCACAAACCCAAGCAAGCTCAAGCACTTGTTCAACAACTCCCTTTCACCAGCTATATTGGGACCAAGTGATGCTGTCTTTTGAAGCCCCTCCCAATTATTTTGAAGCTGGGAAGACAGATAGTGTGTCTGGGATAAGAAGCCTCCTTGGGTCCATACTGAAAAAAATAATGCAGGTTGACTCCTCTTTAACTGCCACGGCTGAATGCTTTGGAATCCTGGGAGTTGTAGTTTGGGGAAACACTAGCGTTTGTAGGTAGTGAAGGCCAGAAACCTTGCAAAACTAGGTTCCATAGCATTGAGCTATGGTAGTTCAAGTGGTGTCAAGCTTCATGGATTCTACAGTGTAGACCAGGCCTGGGCAAACTAACAGCTGCTAGGAATTGTGGAAGTTGAAGTCCAAAACACCTGGAGGGAGGGCTGAAGTTTGCCCATGCCTGGTGTAGATGTTGGAAATAGCAACCTCCCAAACCTCTCACTATTTGTTTATTGATGTATATATTTGCTAACCTGTATTATATGTGTATGTTGATTTGCCAGTTTGACTGTACCTCTTCGGTGTGGCAGGAGTTATAGGTATGTGATTGTACTGAGCATGTTCAGACTCAGGACTCCATTTTGTTCAGTTCACTCCAAATCTCAGTGGAGTTGGATGCATGTATGCTTATGGACTTCAGTGAGTACAACTATACTTAAAGACTATGGACTATTGATTAAAAATGATATCCTGTGTACTCAACACAGAGAGAAGCTACATCCTATCCTTAACTGAACTTTAATAAGAAATGTGCTTGTATGGTGAATTAATACAAGATGTTTATGAGTAAACAAGATACGTTATTTTTCAAATAACACTTTTTTTCCATCTCCGAGGGCTTATTTTAAACTAAGAGGTTTCAAGGGAGTGTATATCTTTCGGGCATCTGCAATTACAATTACAACTGCAACTTCAACTTCAAAGAAATGACCATCCTCTGCTAACCAAATAAATTTTTGTAGTGGCATGTCTTTGTCCTTGGCCGTGGTTCTTCAGTCTAATAGCTGAGTTACCTAAGTGCCATTACACAAATATTTATGAACATCACTTGTTCGGAGAGTTATTTATTTATTTCCAACATTTATATTCCACCCTTCTCACCCGAAGGGACTCAAGGCGGCGTACTCAATTGGCAACAATTCGATGCTGACACATAATTAAAATCATAGTAAAGGTAAAGGTTTTCCCCTGACGTTAAGTCCAGTCATGTCTGACGCTGGGGGTTGGTGCTCATCTCCATTTCTAAGCCGAAGAGCCGGTGTTGTCTGTAGACCAAGGTGACTGCATGACTGCATGGAGCACCGTTACCTTCCCGCCGGAGCGGTACCTATTGATCTACTCAAATTGGCATGTTTTCGAACTGCTAGGTTGGCAGGAGCTGGAGCTAACAGCAGCCGCTCCCGCCGCTCCCGGGGTTTGAACCTGGGACCTTTCGGTCTCCAGCTCAGTGCTTTTGCACACACCGCCACCGGGCTCCTAATTAAAATCATAACAGTATATAAAATCCATTACAAACAATTAATACAGTATAAAAATATAAAACATATGGTTAAAATCCATTCATCCAATATCCTCATGCTTTAGCCATAAATCAGTCCAGGTCATCTTTGTCATTTATTCATTAAAAGCCTGAGCACATAGCCATGTTTTTAGGGCTTTTCTAAAGCTCAAAAGGGTTGGGGCTTGTCGTATATCTCTGGGGAGGGTGTTCCACAGCCGAGGAGCCACGACCGAGAAGGCCCTGTCCCTTGTTCCCTCCAGCCGCGCTTGTGAGGAAGGTGGGACCGAGAGCAGGGCCTCACCAGATGACCTTTTAACAAGGCCATGCTTTTTTTTTTTTTCATGTCAGGAGCAACCTGAGTTGCTTTTGGTGTCAGAGAATTGGCCGTCTGCAAGGATGTTGCTCAGGGGATGCTCGGATGTTTTGATGTTTTTACCATCCTTGTGGGAGGCTTCTCTCATGTCCCCGCATGGAGCTGGAGCTGATGCTTTTCTTACTAGTGGCTTTCAAAAGGTGGTCTCCACATGTTCGTGGAGATTCACATTTGCCAAACGGACGTGACATAATTTTTCCTTTTTTAATAAGCTTATGATGGCCATTTATTTCCAAAAGGTTATTGCACCAGAGAGTGGGTGCAGTAATTCCCAAAAGTAGATGCACCCCTGGACTTATGTTTTGGTCCAGAAACTTTAGGGCCTGGGAACATCCTGAACTGGTGACCTCAATCATCCTGGGTCTGTTATAGCCAGGGCAGTTGAAGTGATAGCAGACTGCCTTCATTCGACAGTGGAGATGCGCCCTTGGCTGTGTCCAAGGCACCCCTCGCCCCCTTTTCCCTCCCTCTCTCCCCCAGCCCTATCGATTCGGTCCTTCCCCTCCAAGGCACACTCCAGCGTCCGTCCTCTGGCCCGTCTCTCCGTCGAGCTGATGTCACCGTCGGCAGCTGCGCTCCGAGGCTGGGCAAAGGGAAGGAGGAGGAGGAGGAGGGTGTGGGTGGGGGGCTCTGGCTTGGAAGCTCCTCGCCCGGAGGCGCTGGAAGCAGAGCGAGCGAGCGAGCGAGCCTCTCTCTGCCTCTCCACGAGCGAGGAGAGCCGGGCGGGCTCTGGGCAGGGACTGGTCCTCCCTCCCTCTCTCCCTCCTTCCCTTTCCTTCCTTCCTTTCCTTTCCCCTCCCTCCTTCCCTCTTCCCTCCCTTCCTGACCGCCTGGCGAAGAGGCAGCAGAATAGCAAGGAGCCGCAGTCGCCGGCTGGGGCAACTTTGCCTGGGCATGGCTTCCCTCTGCTGATCAGGGAAGGAAGAGAAGAGAAGGAAGAAGGCGCTGCTGCGCGGATGGAGGAAACGCGGATGGCGGGAGAGAGGATGGAGGCTCAAGGGAGCGGCGTCCCTCCAGAAGAAGCCCTCCTTCTCGTCCGTCTCGGGATCCAGGAGCTGAGCAGATTTGGCGGGCACTTTCTTTGTTCCCTCCAGCAAGCAACTCTCTTCTGACTCTACGAGAAAGATCTCCCAGCTCTGCCACTGGGCTCTTCTTCTGGCGCTTCTTCTCTCTCCCTGGCACCGCGGATGAGCCGGATCTTGGTATCTAGAACTGGGAGAGAGCAGGACCCAGGATGGCTTTCCCCAAGTCGCCCGAGCCTTCTGCCAACGCCACGAGGAAAAACCCGACTCTGCTGGAGATCGGGGCGCTGTGCTTGGACTCCGAGATCATCTTCGGCTTCACCAGCCACTTGCTCCGGAGGAAAGGCAAGGTGAGAGAGAGCAGAGGAAAGCAGAGGTGGTGGGCTCGGGAAAGAAAGTTGGTGCCACGAGGGGAAGGGCTGGAGTTTCTCCCGCGAAAGAAGCGGACAGGAGGCGGGGAGAGGTCCGGTCGGGAGACTTCAGCACCACGGACAGATCCCCGTCCTCTTCCTTGCCCTGGAGTGAGCCATTCTCTCCAACGGATCACTTTTACGCATTGTTAATAGAGTTCGGTCTGTGCAGGATTCGGGTTTTATGTGTTCTCCAAAGCTTTCATGGAATCACTGGGTTGCTGTGAGTTTTCTATGTGTGACCATGTTCCAGAGGCATTCTCTCTTGACGTTTCGCCCACATCTATGGCAGGCATCCCCAGAGGTTGTGAGGTCTGTGTTGCCGAAGGCTTTCATGGCCGGGATCACAGGGTTGTTGTATGTTTTCCGGGCTGTATGGCCATGTTCTGGTAGTATTCTCTCCTGACGTTTCGCCCACATCTATGGCAGGCATCCCCAGAGGTTGTGAGGTCTGTGTTGTCGAAGGCTTTCATGGCCGGGATCACAGGGTTATTATATGTTTTCCGGGCTGTATGGCCATGTTCTCGTAATATCCTCTCCTGACGTTTCGCCCACATCTATGGCAGGCATCCTCAGAGGTTGAGAGGTATGGAGAAACTCAGCAAGGAAGGTTTATATATATCTTTGGAAAGTCCAGGGTGAAGGAAGAAGTTTTGTCAGTTGGAGGCCAGTGTGAATGTTGCTGTTAATCACCCTAATTTGCATTGAATGGCTTAATCTACTGGCTACTTTCTGCCTGGGGGCATCCTTTGTTATGTGGTCTGTTGGAAATTTGGGTTTTCTTTCTCTGGGCCCTTCCACACAGCCATATAACCCGGAATATCCACAATACCTGCTTTGAAGTGGATTATCTGAGTCCACACTGCCATATAATCCAGCTCAATGTGGATTTGTGTGGAAAGGACCTGAGTCCACAAAAGACATTCAAGTTGGGTTGCTGTGAGTTTTCCATGCTGTATGGCCATGTTACAGAAGCATTATTTCCTGACGTTTCGCCTGCATCTATGGCAGGCATCTTCAGAGGTATATTAACTCCACTTGCCTAGTTTCCAACAGACCTCACAACCTCTGAGGATGCCTGCCATAGATTTGGGCGGAACGCAAGGAAAGAATGCTTCTGGAACATACAGCCCAGGAAACTGACAGCAACCAATGATTCCGGCCACGAAAGCCTTCGCAAGTTACTGTAAACCCGTGCTTCCCTCCGCTCCCCAATCCAGGAGAGCCCTGTCTCGTTAGAGGAGGTGAAGAGTGAGACTTCCTTCTCACGCACCTCTGCAAAGTGGCGTGTCTTTCCACTCCTCGCGTGGGTTGAGGGAAGGGAAAGGGACGGAGAGCCACGCGGAAGGGAAGCTGGTCTACCCCATCCTCCACCGACTGCACTGTTCATTCTTCTCGCTTCAGTTTGGGCTTCTTTTCCTTTGGAAAGTTTGCTCAGCTCCGTGGGGAAGTGCGTGGGTGCCTCCGATCTCCAGAACCTGACTTGCTTGGGCATAAGTGTGAGATCCTCTTCCTGCTTCATATTATTTGCAAGGCCTTCGGTTTCCTTTACTGTCTGAGGTGTTGTGTGTGAAAAGGAAGCACATGGTCAGAGGCACTGGCGTCTCGAGGGTCAGTTTCAGCACTAGGCGTGCCGGGCTTCACCCCTTGTCTTTAGAATAAAACTTAATATAAGCATTATGATATATTATTATATTTGTTACATCGTTATTATTAGAAATATGATTAAATAATCAAATCAAGTTTCAAACAATAACTGCCCTGGGTTGCTGTGAGTTTTCCGGGCTGTGTGGCCATGTTCCAGAAGCATTCTCTCCTGACGTTTCGTCCACATCTATATGGTTGTGAGGTCCGTTGGAAACTAAGCAAGTGGGGTTTATATATCTGTGGAAAGTCCAGGGTGGGAGAAAAAACTCTTGTCTGTTGGAGGCAAGTGTGAATGTTGCAACTGGCCACTTTGAGTAGCATTGAATAGCCTTGCAATTTCAAAGCCTGGCTGCTTCTTGCCCTTCTCAGAAAATCCGACGCCTCCCCTCCCGTAAATGGGACCCAAAGTAAGCTATGGAAGGGGGCGCGGGGTGGACACGCGTGTTGGTGTTCGTGTGAGTGTTTGGCTGGAAGTGAGGGGTGGGGTTGGTGAGAGGCGGATGGAAAGAAAAGGGAGCCGTGAGGAGGAGGGGAGTGGGCAAAGCGAGACCTGGCCGGCTTCTTCCACGTGGCCTTCGGGGACACGCGTGGGCAAAGCGTCGGAGGAAATGGAGCGAAAGCGAAAGGGTTTGACAGAGTCGGGGAGTGGCGGGGAGGAAAGGGATCGTGCGTGTCTCTCTGTGCGTGGAGTGCGCTCGTGGGGGCGAGGCATGTCGGCGGTGGGGTGCTGGGCTCCTTACCCACGCAGCCTCTTCGCCTCCCATCTCCGCCGAACCGGCTTCCCTGTTGCCTTGTCGGACTTCACTCCCAGCCTCGCCTCCCACTGCAACTGCAGAAAGATAGGGCACGAGTGGGCGTCTCCCTCCACTCAAGCGTGCCGAAGGAAGCGATGGGAACCGATGGGGCGAAAATAGGAGGCGCCTCACCCTTGCGCTTGGCTGGATGTGTTGGTGGAGAGACTGGGGCGGTTTGGAGCCTCGTGGGAGTGCCTAGCTCTAGCAGGACGCGCGTGGGAGAGGAAAGGACAAGGAAGGAAGGGGGAAGGGGCCAGGAACAAACCCACGTGTGCCTTCAAGTATCTTGTCGCCTATAACGACTCCAGGGTTTTCTTAGGCAACGAATACTCAGAGGTAGAAATGTTGGCGGTCTCCTATCCTGCTTAGCTTCTAATATCAAACGGGATCTGGTGCCAAAAGCCTGAGTCGTGGCTACGTTTTAGTCAGGTGGGGTCTATCCAAGATATTCAACACACCCACAGGCAACGTTAGGAAAAAAAAGTTAGGCAGGAGGATCGCTGAAAGTGGGGCGAGGAACTGATCTAAGCAGGAGCCCTTGCTGAGCCTGGGGATGGGGCTGCCCCACCAGGAAAGATTACACAACAAATTGGTCGGAAAAGTAACACACCTTTGCTATGACGGATGCCTGAATATTCTTCTTGAGAGACGAGTTGCAGAACCACCAGCCGCCGGAAGATGGCGATCTAGTAAAAGAGACCAGAGAGCGCTGACCCGCAGCGTGGGTTTCTTCTTCTCCCTCCCTCTCTTCCTCACTCTTTCTTTCTCATTCTCTCTCTTCCCCTCTCCATGCCTCTGTCCTACGCCTTCCCACCTTTTCCAATTCTCGGTTTTTCTTCCTCCCTTTCTGTTTCTCTTTCTCTTTTTCCCTCCCCCTCTCTTTCTCCCCCTCCTGCCTTTCCTCCTTTTTCCTTCAACTCTGTGCTTGTGCCAGTTTAAGGATCGGACACCCCTTTTATCTCCCCTTCACCCAAACACACACCACTTTCTCAACGTGAAATTGCCACAAAAGCTGCGAATTCCAGCAGAGTTGGAGTTCTCCTTCTCCAAGAAGCCCTCCTTCTCCAGGAAGAGAGGTGTGTGTTATTCTGGAGGCACCAGTTGCCTCCTGCAATGTGTCAAAAGCAGAAAAGTGCCTCTCTAGATATATAGGCAGTTCACCCCTGCAACGGCATTATCTAATGCCTTTAAGATCATCTCCAAGGTCATGTGGCCGGCATGACTGCATGGAGCACCGTTACCTTCCTGCAGGAGCGGTACCTATTTATCTACTCACATTTGCATATTTTCGAACTGCTAGGTTGGCAGGAGCTGGGGCTAACAGTGGGCGCTCCTTCCGCTCCCAGGATTTGAACCTGGGACCTTTCGGTCCGCAAGTTCAGCAGCTCAGTGCTTTAACACACTGCGCCACCAGGGCCCCCAATGAGAGATGTAGCTGAGGATATATACTGCAGATGGAAACTTTGCAATTGTTTCTCATCTCTCATGGGAGAAGTTGTTTCTTTCTCCAATTGATCCATATGGCAGGTTTAGCTGTGGGGGTCATCAGTGTGAGGAGAAATTAAGCATACATATATGTTGTATACATAGGTAGTCTAAAAGACCATGTGTCTAGACCAGGCATGGGCAAATTTTGGTCCTCCAGGTGTTTTGGACTTCAACTCCCACAATTCCTAACAGCCTACCGCCTGTTAGGAATTGTGGGAGTTGAAGTCCAAAACACTTGGAGGGTCAAAGTTTGCCCATGCTTGGCCTAGACAACGAGCAGGCTGCAAAGATGACATTGGGAGATCAACTTGAATTTTGTGTGGGAGACCTGATCAGGAATGGTGGAGGTCTGGAAGGCTGATGCCTCCTGGGAGAGTGATGGCATGAAGGAAACTTGGCCAATTAGGGTCAGGATACAGCTGTATCTTGTAGATATTCATCTCTCTCTCTGTGTAAGTAAGTACCATGAAGCTGAAGTGACCCCATGATTTTTTTTCATGGAGTTTTCTTCAGCAAGGAGCACTCTGGTTTTGCCTGTTCTTCCCTCTGAAATACAGTCTGCTGCACCTGTGTTCATTGAAAATCTTCCACCCAAGTACTAACCAGGGGCAATCCTACTTAGCATCCAAGATCAGAGGGGTTCTGATGCCTTTTAAAGTATTTGGAGCATTTATGTCTTCTGCTGCTCTAGAGACTAGGGCAAAGAGCAATGGCTTTAAACTGCAGCAAAAGAGATTCTACCTAACGGTTCCGGACCATCCTATCTTCGTGACTGCATCTACATGTGTGATCTCTAAGATCTTCCGGGGAGGCTCTTCTCTCACTTCCTCCCCCATCGCAAATGCGATTGGTGGGGATGCGGGAGAGAGCCTTCTCTTCAGTGGCTCCCCGGCTCTGGAATTCCCTCCCCAAGGAGATTAGGTTAGCTCCGACCCTCACTGTCTTCTGAAAGCCATTAAAAACATGGCTGTTCCATTGTGCTGTTGAGTAGACAAGTCCATTATAACCTGGCCCATATCCACTTTGAAACTTGCCCTGTCACTTTATAGTTTGATTTCCGTTCAGATTTATCTTCCCTGCTTGTTGTCTCTATTCAAACTACAGGAAAGGAGATTCCACCTGAACATCAGGAAGAACTTCCTCACTGTGAGAGCTGTTCGACAGTGGAACTCTCTCCCCGGGGCCGTGGTGGAGGCTCCTTCCTTGGAGGCTTTTAAGCAGAGGCTGGATGGCCATCTGTCGGGGGTGCTTTGAATGCGATTTCCTGCTTCTTAGCAGGGGGTTGGACTAGATGGCCCATGTGGTCTCTTCCAACTCTACTATTCTATGATTCTATGATTCTATGATTCTATTTGATGTATGTTCTATTCTGTAATAGACACTCCCTTCATCAGTTTGACTGTCGCCCAGATTGTTGTCCTATATTGGACCTTTTAATGCCTTGGATGATTGTTTAATATTTTAATTATGTCTATTTTAAATCATGACTTGTTAATTTGTTTTTAAATGCATTCTTTGATTTTATTTATTTATTTACAGTATTTATATTCCGCCCTTCTCACCCCGAAGGGGACTCAGGGCGGATCACATTATACACACATAGGGCAAACATTCAGTGCCCATAAACACATCAAACAGAGACCGAGACAGACAGATGCAGAGGCAATTTAACCTTCTTCTGAGGGGATGTTCGATTCTGGCCACAGGGGGGAGCAGCTGCTTCATCATCCACTCAGACGGCACTTCCTCATTCCAGGTCGTAAATTAGTTAAACTTGCCTCCACACTTTATAAGTGGTACCTTATTTCCTACTTGATAGATGCAACTATCTTTCGGGTTGCTAGGTCAGCAACGAGCAGGGGCTATTTTTAATTTTTAATTGACGGGTACTCACCCCACCACGGGCTGACCTCGAACTCATGACCTCATGGGTCAGAGTGATTTATTGCAGCTGCTCAATAGCCTGCGCCACAGCCTGATCCCCTTAACTATTGATTTTATGATATTATATGATTGTATGATATGTGAGCCGCTCCGAGTCCCCGTTGGGGAGATGGAGGTGGCATACAAAAATAAAATAATAATAATAATAATAATAATAATAATAATAATAATAATTATTATTATTAAACATTAGGAAGAACTTATTGAGGATAAGAGCTCTTTGACAGTGAAATGCCTTGCTTGGGGGTCCAATGAAGTTTCCTTCTCTGGGGGTTTTAAAGCAAAGGCTGGATTGGAAGTGCTTTGATTGTGTGTTCCTACATGGCAGAGGGTTTTTGGAAAAGCACTCAAGACTTGGCTGTTTGGTTGTGCATTTAAGTAAATCAGATATAATTTGCCAAATAGTCACTGTTGAATGTTTTAGGTTGAATGTTTTTATGTTGAATGTTTTTATATTGTGGAATGATATTTTAAATTGTAAGTCGCTCGGAGCACTCTGGTGGAGAGCGACTAATTAAGAAATAAAGTGAAGTGAAGTGAAGTGAAGGGTTGTACTGGATGACCCTTGTGGTCTTCTCCAACTCCATGATTCTAGACTTGGCATATTCATTTGGTATGGTGCAGATGGAAAGAACTCATGATGCAAGGAACTACCTGATATCTCCTTATGCAATAGTCTAAAATAGGCATGGGCAGGCTGTTAGGAATTGTGGGAGCTGAAGTCCAAAACACCTGGAGGGCCAAAGTTTGCCCATGTTTGGTCTAAAAGTAATTTAGTAATTTCAACTGGAAGTCATCAAGAGGATTTCAGCTATAAGTAAGCAGAATGGGAGAGGATGCTCTTCAAACTATTCTAGGATGAAGCATCCTAGTCCATGATGAGATATAGTGGAAGCAGACCTAGGATGAAGATCAGATGGGTAAACCTTAAAATATATTGCATAGCTCTTGCTGTGGTGAGCTATACAACTACAAATCTCATCATCTAGCCTGGAGGGGATAATGAGAGTTGCAACTCAAGAGCCACATGGGGGACAGTCTAGTCAAACCTGCTGGGTGGCTGTGGATTCAGGGTTATGTGCCAAATGGCAAGACCGACCTCCCGCATTCTGCTTGAAAGCCTGGCTCCCTACTTTCAGGAAATCTGGCAGCCCTTTTCATCACGCTCCCTTCCCACTCCCCTAGGGTGGACTTTAAAAACAACACAGTAATTGTATTCAATAGGAAATAGCAGCTGACTAGGCAATTAGTTCCCTATGCTAATTTCTCCAGCTGCCAGGTCAGAGTTGCTCTGTAGAAATCATCTCCATCCATTGATGCATTGCTAAGGGGGATGAGGGAATCAGACAGATCTCATAGAGCCTGCGTGACAATGGAGAGGCAGACACAGCAAGGAAGAGTGCTGAGCCACATATGCATTATTTCAAGGCAACCTCCCATATGGTGTTACACAGCACATGTGCTCTAATGGCCCTGGAATCTCCAGATTCCTTCTAAGGAAACATGAGCTTGAAAGCAGTGAGAAGGATCCCCCTTTTGCTCTGAAATCCCTGTCAAGGCAATATTGCTGGCACAAAAGATCTGAATCATAATTCTATATCATTATCTACATTTTGTAGCTTTACATACGTAGCTTTACATACATCGCTTCTTGGCCTTTTGGCTAAGATCAAGTATAGCTACATAGTAAAGCTCCTACAGAACCCTCCCAGATTGTGTATCCTGCTAGTGTCCTGACACACATTGGACTCTCTTGATGTGCATCAACCCAATGGCATTGTCCATATGGGCACTGAGAATGTTTGATGCACATTGGCATCCATTATCAATCAATAATTTTATTGGCTTTCCTATGTATGAATGTTACAATAAGGCTCATTTCCATTTCCTGTTGGAACATGTCTACTTAAAATAGATACAAGTTCCATACTGAATTCTAGCACTGCTTTTAAATATAATTTTCATGCTAGGTTTCTGTTTTCGGGGACTCCTTGTGAGTATTGAGGAATCGCTGCCCAGCTAGTACAGAACTGCTACATCCTGCAAAGGATTTTGGAAAGTAGTTATGTGATGCTTTAGTGATCTCATTGAGTTTCAGCATCATCCCACGTGAATTCAGATGGTGCACTAGAATGGACCATTGGCTGTCTGAGGCCAAGGGCAAGATGCATTGCATTCCACACAGAGTAATGCTCAGATAGCAGCTACTTCTACACATTTGATCAAATAGTCTTCACCACCACCTCCACTGGCTTGTTTATGCATGGTAGGTCCTCCCAACTTGCAATACACTTCCCATCCAGCAGAAAGTGTAGAGTTTATTTAGACTTTTAGTCTAGGCAACAAATAAAGAGAAAATGACTCCACCTCTGGTTCTCCCATTGCTTTCCCTTCACTCCACAAGCCCTGGTGGGCAGTCAGCTGCCACTAGTTTATAAGCTGCAGGGGAATACAGAGGACTCTTAGTATCCACTGGGATTTGGTTCCAAGATCATGTGAATACTAAAATCAGTGGATGTTCAAGTCCCATTATATTCAATGAACCCCGGTGGTGAAGTGTGTTAAAGCACTGAGCTGCTGAACTTGCAGACCAAAAGGTCCCAGGTTCAAATCCTGGGAGCGGAGTGAGCGCCCACTGTTAGCTCCAGCTTCTGCCAACCTAGCAGTTCGAAAACATGCCAATGTGAGTAGATCAATAGGTACCGCTCCGGCGGGAAGGTAACGGTGCTCCATGCAGTCATGCTGGCCACATGACCTTGGAGGTGTCTACAGACAATGCTGGCTCTTCAGCTTAGAAATGGAGATGAGCACCAACCCCCAGAGTCAGACATGACTGGACTTAACGTCAGGAGAAACCTTTACCTTTACCTTTATAGTAAAACTGCATTGCTTACATCAGTGGTTCTCAACCTGTGGGTCCCCAGGTATTTTGGCCTACAACTCCCAGAAACCCCAGCCAGTTTATCAGCTGTTACGATTTCTGGTAGTTGAAGGCCAAAATATCTGGGGACCCACAGGTTGAAAACTACTGGCTTATATAAAATGGCAAACAATGCAAACGACTGTTGGAGAGAGCCGGATGATCTGTGTAATATTTATTATTTATTTATTTACAGCATTTATATTCCGCCCTTCTCACCCCGAAGGGGACTCAGGGAGGATCACATTACACATATAGGCAAACATTCAATGTCTTTTAACATAGAACAAAGACAAGACAAACATAGGCTCCGAGCGGGCCTCGAACTCATGACCTCCTGGTCAGAGTGATTCATTGCAGCTGGTTTCAGCTGGCTTGCTCTCCAGCCCGGGCCTAATACTTGCAATGGGGTCTACACCAGGTTATGCTTACATATTAGCTTAGTCTAAGGGCATAGAAAACCATCAGGATTTGCTTTTGGGATTCCCTCCCGCCTGCAAATATTTTCAAGTCATGTTTGGTTGAATCTGTGGGTGCAGAACATAGACATGGCCTATGCCATCGAAGGCAGTTGACCTCAATTTGCTTAGGGATAGTGCCATTCTTGATGTGTGCTTGGTTTCCTATTATGGGGGGGGGGGGTGTCATAGGTCAGTTGCAGACCATGTTCAAAGGTCATAGATTTAATCCCTTCCTTCTCAGCTGAAAAGAGGATCTGGTATTAGACGATGAGAATGTTCTCTGCCATTTGGAGGAGCCAGGACTGGGCTAGGTAGACAAAGAGTTTGGCCTACAGAAAGCGAGCTTCCTATATTTCTTCATAAGTACTTACACATTGTAGGAGGAGAAACAGTGGGAAAACTGTCAGAGCAGAGTATGGTTACTTTTTTAGATCCCAACTCCTAAAATCCCCTTGGTTGTGAGATTCCAGAAGTTATAGTCCACCTTTTCTGACAATTCTGTTGATTATCCTTGGTGTTCTTATTGTGTCATCTCAGACTTCACTGGAATAGTTTGAAAGGTGCTGTTTATCTGTGGAAATGTTTGAATCTAAACTGCAATCAAGGGAAATACAACTTCTTTTTCTTCTTTTCAATCAAGGGTTTCCATTCTATGCACACTTACATTCCTAGACAAACCCTATGAATATTGTAAGATGCACTTTTGACTGAATACACTTAGGACATGCTGTAAGTCATACATTTTTTGAGTCATATTCTTGGGACAGTTACTATTTCACAGTCTAATCCAGTGGTTCTCAACCTGTGGGTCCCCAGATGTTTTGGCCTTCAACTGCCAGAAATCCTAACAGCTGGTAAACTGGCTGGGATTTCAGGGAGTTGTAGGCCAACACATCTGGGGACTTACAGGTTGAGAACCACTGGTCTAACCTATCTTGCAAGATTGGTGTGAGGTTAAAAGGAAAGTGGACAAAATGCCATGTATGTTCCTATGGGGATTTTGGCCTTAAGTTGCATTAATTGCATATGGCTTAACACAAGTCAGAACCTGGCCATGCTGTTTAGGAAGGTTCTGGGAGATGTAGTCCAAAAAGTAATATTTCCAGATCTTGAAATTGTACTACTAAAGAAAACTGTTGAATATACATTGCAAAAAATACTCTTCCCTCACTAGATACAAGTTGAGTATCCCTTATCCAAAATGCTTTTGGATGCTCCTAATTTTGAATACCCGTATAATATGATATCTTGGCATGAGACCCACAAAATTCATTGGTGCTTCATATAGACCTTACAGACATAAACTGAAGGTAATTTTATACAGTTTATGCACACGGAGACATCAGAAAACAGACTCACTATCTCAGATACCCATGTGAGCAATTTTGGAAGATTTTGGATTTCCAGATAAAGGATGCTCAATCTATAACTACAGCCAAGTACTTACTTTCATTCCAGCCATCAGCTGGAATCAGGGCCCTAGCACACATACAGACGTGGATCTAGAAGCTTTTCACTAAAGGTAACAGTGCTAGCTAAGGCACCTTTCAATTGCTGCATTTCTGTTGTGGGATTACAATGGAGCAAAGCCAATATGCTACAATGTATATCATCCCCACCCTGGGAAGAAACCGGGTGTCCTTTCCTCAAATTGGGAGACAGGTAGGATACAAAATAAACAAACAAGCAACGTAACTCACTGTAGGAAAGCCAGAAGGATTGCATTCATCTTATTTATTTGTTTTGAAGCATTTCTTGGCTGCTTCTCTCAGAGTCATGCTCTCTCTAAGCAGAATACAGAGGAATAAATTATAGCCCAGACAGACAGTTTAGCTGAACCGCACCCACCCACTCAAGTATTTGAATCATGTTTTGAGCCTTAAAATTCAGTTCCTCAGAGGAAGCAACATAGAAGGCCTGGCTGGAGGCTTGAGCCAAAGAGGTTGAGTATAATTCATTCAAGAAGATGCTCCCAGGGATGAGGGGCTCTCACCAAGAAGATCTGGTCTCTTGTATTCACCACCTTGGTTTCCTTTACTGGTGGGTCTGAATATGGCATTCATGCTGAATACTGGAGTACAAGGGTGGGATACTAGGGCTGAGGTAGCACTTTAGCTCTTTCGTCCAAAGAACTAGAGTGAAATCTAGCTTTCGGTGATTTGCAATAGATCAGCAAACAATTTCCTCTTGTGCTTCAGAAGTAAGCAGCCAAAAGAGTACAGACTAAAACAACAGTCCAGCCCAGACATGGGCAAGCTTTGCTTTGAACTCGGTTATTTGAGTCCACACTGTCATATAACCCCATTCAAAGTAGATAATGTGGGATTTTATACAGCTATGTGGAAGGGGCATGACATGCCTTTTCTTAAAGTCAGTGGTACTAATATAGGCCTCTTCTACACAGTTGTATAAAATCCACATTATCTGCTTTGAACTGTGTTATATGGAAGTATAGACTAAGGCCCCTTCCACACAGCTGTATAAAATCCCACATTATCTGCTTTGAACTGGGTTATATGGTAGTGTGGACTCAGATAACCCCATTCAAAGCAGATATTGTGGATTATCTGCCTTGATAACCTGGATTATCTGGCATTGTAGAAGGAGACAGACATTTCTCAAGGGTGCTTGAAATTACTTGTAACCCACTGAACTGAATGCAACTCCCCAGCACATATTCCAGGGGGCAAAATTTCAGTTACTATGAACTGAGCATAGAATAGTCCCAAAACCTCCTAGTGAATACTACAGTTCAAAAAGCAAGTTTTCCAGACTTTGGTTGATTTTGCATGGCATTTGTGGATGAAGCAATCTGGGAAGCCAAATGGCAAGTGCATAATGCATTCAGACTCCATGTTTGTAGCTAACTCTCAATATTGTGAGAGGTACACCTGAGTGTGTGTGTAAACATGCTTCTCTTTGCACATTTGTGGGGAAACTTTTCAGACTGGGTCACTGATGGGCCAAGGAGAACTTGCCATCTATGGATTATTTTTCTTTGTTTTCCATGACCATCATAGTTGACATGGATACAAAAGGGATTTTCTTGTTGGTTCTTAAGCTCTCCAGACTCTCTGGACCAATGTTTTCTTAGCCTTTTAGCTTGGTATTGTGTGCTTTCGTTTTCAATTTTGGAGAACTCTAAGCTAAAACAAGGGGTGCATCTACATTGTAGAATCAATGCAGTTTGACACCATTTTAATAGCTATGGCTCAATGCATTTATTTATTTATTTATTTATTTACTTCATTTCTATCCCGCTCTTCTCACCCCGCAGGGGACTCAGAGCGGTGTACAACATATATTTAGGCACTTATGGGTGTATCCTACAGCACGGTTATAACAATATGGTGCCACTTTAATTGCCATACCTCTGGCCTATGGGATACTGGGAATTATAGTAGGGTGAAGCATTGTACTTGGAATTTTGTAGTGTGATCCCATGATCTACAAATTTAGAATACTAGAAACCAGGACGGGCTTAGCACAGTGAGCTAAACTGCTGTGCTGCAGAAAAATCCTGCTGATTGAAAGGTCGGCAATCCAAGCCCAGGTCAGGGTGAGCACCCACCATTAGCTCCAGCTAGCAGGTCTAAAGCAGAAATATGAGTAGATAAATAGGTACCGCTTTTAGCGGGGAGGTAATAAAGGCTCCCTTAAAGACATTGATCGGGAGGAAAGCTCTGTGGCATGGAAAATGGAGCGACAGCCCCCCGCCCCCCCTCCATGGCCAGAGTCGAGCACAGCCTCCAAGATGCTGGAAATATGATGGGAAAAACTGCCTTTAGCCCTGTTTGTGTTGTCTCTCCTTGTTAATTGTATAATCAGCATTGAATGTTTTCTGTATGTGTGTTCTGTAAGCCGCTCTGAGTCCCCTTGGGGTGAGAAGGGTGGGGTGAAGCTCAGCATATCACAGGATGAGACTAGACAGTTAAGAGTAAAGTGGTGTGATATGGACCAGCTCCAGTCTAACATTGGAGGCCATGTAGGGCTAGGATATGGATGGGAAGTCATCAAAGAAGGCCAGCTGCTGTACACTGCATTTCAGAGGAAGGCAGGCAAACCACCTCTGGCTACTGCTTGCCTAAGGAAGCCCTGTGACATTCATGGTGTCGCCATAAGACGATTTGGAGGCACAGGCACACCTATATTCTTAGAAAACGGTAAAACCTCTCCATAGCTCACTCTCCTCGCTCTCTTCCCCCTGGGATCTCCAGGCTCGGTCTGGAGGGGAGGGGGAGGAGAAAAGAGGGCCGAAGTCCCTCCCCTCCCCTCTGGCTGCCGCCTCCTCCCTCTCCGCTCCGCCGAGCACTTTTTCTCCCCTTTAAACTCGGCAACTCTCAACTTTTTCCCTCCTCCTGCTTTTTTACAACATGGGAGGAAACATCACGTAGCGGCCGCAGCGGGAGACGGAGCGCCTTTTGCCTTGGCAGCCTCTGCTTTGGGGGGCGGGTCGCCTCGGTCCTCCGCGCCCTCCTCCTCTGGGCAAAGTAGAGGGAAGAGAGAGAGAGACAGAGAGAAGAGAAGAGAGAGGAGGGCTTGGGGCTTGGGCGCGCCATGGCCAGGAGGGAGAGAGGCGCTTTCCTCCTCCTCTTCATCATCACCATCTTCTTCCCCGCGGGGCACCTCTCGGGGCGGCTCTCCTCCTGCTTCTAGCCGGGTGGGAGTGGCTCGCCTGGAGCCCCGGAGAGACAGGGAGGGAGCTGTCCTCCTCTCAGGGCGCTGGGAGCCCCACTCCGAGACCAGGCGCTGACATGCCGCCGGGGGTAAGTGGCAGAAACGGTGTCCGAAGTTCGCGTGCCTGCGTTTTCAGATCTCTCAGCCCACCTTGGCAAGGGGATCCAGTCGTCTGTATCACCAATCCCTTTTCTTTCCCTCCTCTGTGTTGCTTGGAATCGTTTTTGCGCGGCGCCTCGGGAGAGTTGCTGGGAGGGCATTTTTACGCACAAGGGCTGGGAGTTTTCAGCGCAAACTGAGGACTCCAGGGCGAGTTTTCAGGGTGCTTTTACGCACAAGTTAGGCACGCCTGGAGGGAGTTTAGAGGGCACCTTTACGCAGAAGCTGGAAACCCCAGGAGCAAGCTTTTCAAGGGGTCTTTACATATTGGATGGGAGCCCTGGATATGAGCCCTGGGCGATTTTAAACGGGAGCTGGAGATCCCAAGAGCGAGCTTGGCACTTTTACACGCAAGGCAGACACACTGAAAGCCAGTTCTCAGGGCACTTTTACACGCAAGGCAGGCACACTGAGAGCGAGTTCTCAGGGCACTTTTACACGCAAGGCAGGCACACTGAGAGCGAGTTCTCAGGGCACTTTTACACACAGGCAGGCACACTGAGAGCGAGTTTTCAGGGCACTTTTACACGCAAGGCAGGCACACTGAGAGCGAGTTCTCAGGGCACTTTTACACGCAAGGCAGGCACACTGAGAGCGAGTTCTCAGGGCACTTTTACACGCAAGGCAGGCACACTGAGAGCGAGTTCTCAGGGCACTTTTACACGCAAGGCAGGCACACTGAGAGCGAGTTCTCAGGGCACTTTTACACACAGGCAGGCACACTGAGAGCGAGTTCTCAGGGCACTTTTACACACAGGCAGGCACACTGAGAGCGAGTTTTCAGGGCACTTTTACACGCAAGGCAGGCACACTGAGAGCGAGTTCTCAGGGCACTTTTACACGCAAGGCAGGCACACTGAGAGCGAGTTCTCAGGGCACTTTTACACACAGGCAGGCACACTGAGAGCGAGTTCTCAGGGCACTTTTACACGCAAGGCAGGCACACTGAGAGCGAGTTTTCAGGTTACTTTTACGCACAAGGCAGGAACCCTGAGAGCGAGTTTTCAGGGCACCTTTATTCACAAGAGGAGCCCCGATGGCGAAGTGTGTTAAAGCGCTGAGCTGCTGAATTTGCAGACGGAAAGGTCCCAGGTTCAAACCCTGGGAGCGGAATGAGCGCCCGCGGTTAGCTCCAGCTTCTGCCAACCTAGCAGTTCGAAAACATGCAAATGTGAGTAGATCAATAGGTACCGCTCCGGCGGGAATGTAACGGCGTTCCATGCAGTCATGCCGTCCACATGACCTTGGAGGTGTCTACGGACAACGCCGGCTCTTTGGCTTAGAAATAGAGATGAGCACCAACCCCCAGAGTCAGACATGACTGGACTTTACCTTTACTTTACCTTACTCACAAGCCTGGTTCCCCAAGCTTGGGTTTACACGTTGCCATTCTGCACGCGTTTGCACAACAAGCTGGAGTGTTGCGCTAAGGACGGCCCCTGACCCTTGTCTCCCGCTGACCCTTGTCTCTTCTGCTCCCTTCTTTCTCAGGTGGCGGAAGGCAGCCCCCGGCGCGACTCGCCGCCCTCCCTGGAGCTGCCTGCGCGGAAGCGGCTCCTCCAGCCCCCGCCGCCGCCGCCCCCGCTGGAAGAGCGCTGCGCCAGCCGTCCTCCGCCCGAAGGAGCCGGGGCCGCCGCCGGGACCGAGCCGGGCCATTTGGAGAGAGCCGCCGGAGGAGGGCGCGGAGCCGGAGGAGGATGGTGCCGGAGTTGCCAAGCCAAGCTGGCCGAGCTCCGGAGGCAAGCGCTGAAGCTGGCCGCCGGGCACAACTCCCTGGCCCCGCTAGTAAGTCTCCCCAGACCCCCAGCTTCCATGACCTGCACAGGACAGTCTGGAGCAGGCATGAGCAAACTTTGGCCCTCCAGCTGTTTTGGACTTCAACTCCCACCATTCCTAACAGCCTCAGGCCCTTTCCTTTTCCCACTCAGGGGCTGAGGGGGAAAAGGAAAGGGCCTGAGGCTGTTAGGAATGGTGAGAGTTGAAGTCCAAAACACCTGGAGGGCCAGAGTTTGCTCGTCCCTGTTCTTGAGGGACTTTGAATGACAGCCACCCTCCAATCCAGGACCCTCCAATCCAGTTCTAGCCCACAAAGCAATTCCTTATAGCCCTGCAGTCAGCATTCTGGTTGTTGTAGTCCAAAATAGGACTTTCCTCAACTCCAATCAGGATTTTGGAAGATGAAGTCTAGAAATTAACTCCCCATTCCTGCAATAAGGGATCTGGCAATTGTAGTCCAGAAAAGGATCTTCCTTAGCTGGGCACTCAGGATTTTGGGAGTTAAGGTCCTTCCCAATCCTTCAGTGTCCAAGGAACTGAAGACCATGCCTGTGCCTCTTGAAACACATTAAAACAAAACCTTCCCTGATTATTTCCCTGGTCCAAAAAGTAACTTTCCCAAGGTGTGGTATTGGGAGATTTTTTTTTCGTGTCAGGAGCAACCGGAGTTGCTTCTGGAGTGAGAGAATTGGCCGTCTGCAAGGACGTTGCCCAGGGGATGCCCAGATGTTTTGATGTTTTTACCATCCTTGTGGGAGGCTTCTCTCATTTCCCCGCATGGAGCTGGAGCTGATAGAGGGAGCTCATCCGCACTCTCCCCGGGTGGGATTCGAACCTGGCAGCCTTCAGGTCAGCAACCCAACCTTCAAGTCACAAGGCTTTTATCCCCTAGGCCACCGGAGGCTCCTTATTGGGAGATGGGACCTACCCAGCATAGGAAGCCGCTTGTTGCTTTGAGACTTCCAGAGGTGCATTTGCCCAACTACAAAACAACAACAAACCCTTCCTTCTTTATGTCCCAGTTGCCGGCATTGCTATAAAACACCCCTTGCAAGCTTGTGCTTTAGCTCTCCTCATACTTTACGCACTATACAAGGAACTTAAAAGCACACTGCATTGTGTTTGAAAGAGTATATCTCCCAGAACTGTGTTGAGGTTGCCTTTCCCTGCATGGAAATGTTGTAGTCTGTAGCCTTGGGAACGACTGTGTAGCAGTATCAGTTCTGGCACTCAAGATTGTTTCTTTCCCTATTGTATTTATCATTATTACAGGTATCTCTATGTTTGCTAACCAGATGTATGTCTGCACATTATACTGCACACCAAGTCTCTAGAAATTTACTCCTATAAACTCTGCTACCTTTTACTACTTTGGGGGGAAAAACTTCTGTTCATCTTTGGAAAAGCCTGTTCTTCTCTGTGTAGTTTTGGTAGCTCTCCACTGCGAAGCACCAGGATGCCCCTTTCTCTCCTCTTTGATCTCTACTGTGGGTTTTCTGTGCACAGCTTATTTTGTGGAGGCCACCCCATCTCTATTGCTTATAGTTGTAGTCACCTATATTACTGGGAGTCCACATGTATTATGGGAATTGCTTGATATTGGTATGTATTGATTGGTACACTATTGTGCTGTTGTGCCTTGCAGTGGATAATGAGGTACGTGTAAGTTTACTGGCCTTTAAAGGGTCTTACACTCCACAGATTCAGTGGAAAAGTATTATGGAAGTTGTAGTCCAAGGTTAATTGTGCACACCCTTGGAAACCAATCCATTACTGTTTCCCCTCGAAAATAAGACAGTGTCTTCTCCCAAAGATGCACTAGGTCTTATTTTCAGGGGATGTCTTATTTTTCCATGAAGAAGAATTCACATTTATTGTTGAACAAAAAAATGAACATTTATTATATACTGTACAGTAGTTGTCATCATACACGTGCGTAACCAGATAAACTGTGAATCCTGTCAAGAATTTCTTGTTACTACCATTATTTCCATGTATTTCTATGTTACATACATTTATCAATCCTGTATGCTCTGGTATCCTGTTTGGCAGGCATGCTTCCAAACAAAAACTTTGCTAGGTCTTACTTTTGGGGGAGGCCTTATATTTAGCAAATCAGCAAAACCTCTACTAGGTCTTATTTTCAGGGAAACAGGGTATCTCAGCACATAAAGATGTATGTATGTGCCTTCAAGGCTTTTGTTGACTTGTGATGACCCCATGGATTTCCAAGTCTTTTCTTAGGCAAGGAATACTCCTAAGTCATTTTGCCAGTTCCTTCCTATGTTTATTGATGTAGTCTGAACTCTGTGTAGAATTCTGGTGCTTTAGTTATGTTTGTATAGGAGAGCCAGTGTGATGTTGCAGTTTGAGCATTGGATTATGGCTCTGGAGGCCAGAATTTGAATCCCTGCTCAGACATGTAAGCCCAGTGTGTGATCATGGGCAAGCCACATTCTCTCAACCTCAGAGAAGGTGTGGACAACTCCTATTGACTAGGAGCATGGGACAAATAGCCATTTAAAATCTAGTTTTGTGTTCATTGCTGTTCTGTTTTAGGTCAAGGGCTATGAGTTTCCACTGTACCATAAATCCTTCCTTGGGCAAGTCTTCTTCTCTCTCAGCCTGTAACCTACCTCATAAGATTGTGGTGCAAACAAACTTGGGGAGGAGGAGAGATCCTCTTGAGTTCAGCAGAGGAAAGATGGGTTTTTAACTATATATTAAACAATAAATATTAGCTGCACTCTGCAGAGACTTGCTCTGGAGAACTGAATAAGTTACAAGTTGCTTCTGGTAGTAGTGTAGAAAGGGTATGTGTCAAATTCCATGTCTATCATTCCTCTCTGATGCTTAGTGCATGTTTTGAATATTATTTTTTATGTGGAGAAAGTGGGTGATCATTGCTCTTAAGTTAGAGAATGCCCATTGTGAGGATAGGTATGTTGAGGAATGAATTGTCATTCCCATATGTGATATTGTGCAGCCTATCTATGTACTGGTGATACTCATATGGGGGATCTTTATCTTTAAGGCTTGACCCCCATTCTTGGAGCTCTTGGACAAGAGCCCATTCCCACCCCCCAGATTTAGTGCTTTGCTTCTGGGATTAATATTAATTGTTCTTTTGTACTGAAGCAATAAAAAGAGATGAGCATTTGGAAGAATGTGGTTGGACATGGGTTAAACCGTTGATTATGTTGGCTGTAGAATATGGCAAGTGAGCATGATATGTGCAGCCCTATAATGAGGAAGTTTGGTTGTTTTGCTGAATATGGCCCTGTTTCTTTTAGAGGAGCAGTCTTGTATCCTCATGACTTTGGTTTCCAATTTTAGATGAGGTTTTGTGTGAATTTTAGCTCCCTTAGGACATGGATTTCATGCTTTTGAATCTCATAAAAACTGTTTGCTAATGTTTGCTGATCAAATCACAAGTTTTTTTGCTTTGTTAAAGTAGCTACTTAGTGAGCTGGTTAACTGTAACCTTATTCATGTGTTACTCAAGGGTAGGGCACTCATGTGAGGAAGCTGGAGTGAAGTTATGCTTCTGTCTTTTGATATATGAGCCTTTACTTTGAGGCCAGTATTTCTGTAGAGGAGTTCTTATCTTTGATTAGCTCAGGCCTACATTATTTGAAGGACCATAAGGTTTCCCATATGAAGACATTAGGATTGCATGGTTGTATAATGTCTGCTTCCGACAGAAGGCTGCTGTTACCTTACTATGTAGCAGAGATGGTAAAGTGCCAGATGTGTATTGGGGTGCAGTGAACATCAGTGTTTGATTTGTAACAATATGTGTTGTGCAGTGTGTACCATTTTGTTATGTGCATTGATGTGTGATCTTCATAATTGTGCAATGCACATTTGTACAGTATGCATTATCAGTGCACAGTGTACATCAGTGTTCTCTAGGAACTCATGATAGTTTCCTATTACTTATCTTCATCATTCAATAAATGATAAAGATAAGTAATAGCACATCTAGGAGGATGTATAGTGGCATAACATAACAGGTCAAATAGGATTCCAGCAATTATTTTTGGACTGTATCTTCCTGAATTCCCAAGTCAGGATATCTAATGACCACGTTATCTGGAAGGGTAGAATTCCAGAAAGGGAATTTTCCAAGTGCTGCATTCATCAGGTTATCAGGAGAAGATTCTGCAATCATTGATTACATAAAAGTTTTGATAACATGTTGCAGTCAAAATGGTCTTCCTTTACTTGTCAGGTAATCTGTAGGTCTGTGCGCTGATACGATCAGTTGTTGTAAAAAGATATATTGTTTTAGTGGGGGGTTTTTTTGGCCAGGAGTTGTTTGATGAGCCCAGAGCATGATCAGAAAGCACACAATGGAATAACCTTGCTGAAGTTAAACAAATTTGAGCCTTGTCTATCCTAAGGTGTGTGATAGGTACAGGCCAAGTCATTTTGATGCCTGGAATGGGTGTTGGCTTCAATATCAGGGAGGTAGTGAGTTTGTCCTGGGTTTCAGTCTAATCAATGTCTAATGTCTTGGATTTCAAGTTTGGATTAAAACTTGGAACAGATTCATGGTCCCTCTGACTTGGTATAGTGTCATAACTCATCCCCTGAAGTTGGAAGGGCATGACACAGCGGATGAGGCCTATTGTGAGGAATCTAACTCCCTGAGTCTGAGGAGTGGGCCCTATTCCCTGGCAGGAGGTTGCAGATGCCAAAGACACATGGCCATTATTCACAAAGAGATTACACAAATCCCAGTGGTTGATCTGTAGGAAACACTGATTAATAAGGGCACCTGGTATCTGAAGATAGCTGCCTATAAAGCTGCCAACAGTTGGCTGGCAGCTTCATTGCTCTCAACCATCCCATCATGGTGACTGGCAGTATTCTTGATCTTGGACTGGCTATGATTTATGTTTCTGTTTTACTCCTTGCTGGCTTTATTTAATGGGACATTTGATTTGTTGTTTGTCTTCTGTACTGGCTGATGACCACCCTCTTGCTTCTGCCTTTATAATTTTGGATAACCTTTGACTGACCTGGACTGGATTAACTTCTTGTCAGCTCTTGCACTCAACCTACCTGCTCCCTAGGACACTTGCCAACAGGGAACCATAACTACCATTGTCTAATGCTTCTCTCCTATCCAGAACAGGGTACATAGCTCCTATTAGCAATCATGTTTATTTGGATAGATCATAAATTTCTGTCCTTTTTATGACACTCAAAATTGTTTTATGAGGCAGCCACTTGAATGTAATTGTTGGGCCTACTAAAAACTAACTTAATTTTTACTTTTTTTGCGCTCCATGCAATCATGCTGGCCACATGACCTTGGAGGTGTCTACAGACAACGCTGGCTCTTTGGCTTAGAAATGGACATAAGCACCAATCCCCAGAGTTGGACAGGACTAGACTTAACATAAGAGGAAAACCTTTACCTTTTACATTCTACTTTTTTAGGCATAGGATATGTTGAGGTCTTTTTCAATACAAACAGATGCATACATATAATTGATAAACAACATTCTTAAGGCATAAGTTGGGTTTTTCCCAACTGCAAAGGTAAACCCAGTAAACTTGCTTTTCTAGAGCTGGAAGTCTTCCACTTAAGGATCTCTGAAAAGTGCTCATCTAAACGTACTGATAGCAAAGTTCATGACCTAGCTAAAGTCAAACATTTGCAATCCCATTGTTTTTACACAGAAGACAGGGGCAATAATTCTTTGTATAATTCATTGCCTACCATGGAGAATCATTTGTAGGATATAGTATGGTAAATAAACATTTAAAATTTCTGCCCTTGACATCATTGGGACTTAAAACGACTCAATTTCTTATCAGTCAGAGGTGTGGAACATGCTGTCCTTCAGATGTTTTTGATTCCAACTCCCAAAAGGCCTGCCCAGCATGACCAATGATAAGGGATTATGGAAAATGCAGTCCAAATCATCTGGATGACCCATTTATCCATCTCTAATGTATCTCATGGCTGGCATCAATAGGCTTCATCATAATCTTAATATTCTTGGATCATCGTGCTTACATTTATTACATTTGTGACAAAATGAATGACTACATTTGTACAAACACAACTAAAACATTAGCTGTCTGTTCTCAAGATACCCATAAACATATAAATCTTGGCTTGGTGGTTTGTGGAATTGTAGTGTAATAACTTTTCTGAGCTCTGAGGAAGCATTTGAAGTTTTGCTTTGCAACAACACCAAGAGCAAGTAACATATTGTTTTCTGAACAATACAAATAGGGCGATTTGCAAAATTGGGGAGTGGGACAAAGGGGAACCTGCAGCGGAAACCAGCTCCTCCCTGACCTTCATTTTCATTCAAAGAGTTCCTGTATGATCCAGCAAAGTTCCCATAGAAGCTAAATATAGTTGCCTTTAGGGGTGGCATTATAATCCAGTGTTAGACAGTGAGGATCAAGTTTCCTTATTTCAGAACTTGATGGAAAGCTTTTTGAGGGGGGAGAACAGCAGAAATGGGGGTTGGGAAATCTTTTCATGGCTGTTTGGATCAGTCCTTTTTTTGTTCCTTTCATGCAAAATGAAGAAAAATGTCAAAGGCAGGACGGCTAGACTTCCCGTTGTCCGGTTGTTGAATAGAAAGTTAATTTCCTATTGTTCGCACAGAGGCTAGAATGGCTTTGCAAAGAGGCATGTATAATGCTGAAATGATTCTCATTATAATCAGGGGAGGGCAAGGAAACTTCATGTTCATGGCAGGTAATGGAGGTCTTTTCTGTGAACAGGTCTTTGTCATGGGGAGCTGAAAGACGAATGCTGGGAATCAATTGGTTAGTCTTGGAGGGCTCAGGTGAAGCAATCTTTTCCTCCTGTCACTCAAAGAGCTGTTTGTGTGGTCTCATTTGTGCTTGTCCCAGCGGAACACCCTCTGATAACTAGTTGATGATATGGGGAATGAATCACCCCCTTTTTCTTGTGGTTTTCAAAAGTGCGTTGAGTAAAGTCACAGCTTGTTCCAGATATAAAGTTGCAGCCTGTTTGCTTTTCTCCAGAAAAGAGAGACCAAAATTATCAAAGGTTTGGAAGTCAAGCCTTACGAGGAGCAACTTAGGGAACTTGGTATATTTAGCTTGGAGAAGAAAAGGTTGGGAGGTGACATGATAGCCATGTTTAAATATTTGAAAAGATGTCACATTGAGGAGGGACCAGGGTTGTTTTCTGCTGCTCTAGAGACTAGGACATGGAGCAATGGATTCAAACTGAAGGAAAATAGCTTTCATGTAAACATTAGGAAGAATTTCCTGATGGTAAGAACTCTTTGATAGTGGAATATGCTACTTTGGAAACTCCTTCTCTGGAGATTTTTAAGCAGAGGCTGAATGGCCATCTGTTAGAAATACTTCGATTGTATTTTCCTGCACAACAGGTGGTATTCAACTGGATTTTCCTTATGGTCTCTTCCAACTCTATGATTTTATGGATATATGAACAGTCCTGAAATATCCCAAGAGCATTCAGTAAGGGAATAGTGGACAACCTCTTTGAGCCAAAGACCATGCAGTTTAAGGAAAGTTCTTGAAAGCCTCATTCTGTTTGTAGATTACTTGTTTGTTATGTGCCTTCAGACCAACTCTGACTTATGGCACCCCATCATAGGGAGTTTTATTCAAAGAAAGCATACCTTCCACAGAGAATATGATTTGCCCACTGGTGCCTAATAGGTTTCCATGGCTCAGCAGGGATTCATAGCCTGATTTTCCAGAGTCCTCAACTCACATTCAGGCAACTACACCAATACTGACTCTCTTTGGGAATTTATTCAGTAGTTGTTTGCGAGTTCTTTGCTTTACACCTGAGAGAGTGTGATTTGCCCAAGGTCAGCTAGTGGATTTCCATAATTGAGAGGAAATTTGAATGCTGGTCTCTTGGAGTACTAGTCCAGTACTCAGATCAATGCACCATGCTGGTTCTAGAGCAGGTATTTTCAACCTGTAGCTCCACAACTATTTGAGCATCCAACTTCCAGAAACCCTGGCTAGCTTATTTAATGGTCAGGAATTCTGGGAGTTGGAGGCCAAAACAGCTGGAGGACCACAGCTTGCATCTGCACATTCCAGAGCAATAGATTTTATTTTAAAATTCTTCCCTTTGAGAAAGAAGCTGAGAGAGTGTGACTTGCTCAAGGTCACCCACAGGGATTCCATGGCTGAATTGGAGTCAAACCCTGGTGTCCAGAATTGCCGTACAGTGCCCAAATCACTACCCTGCATTGGCTTTGGAGAAATACTGTGATCGTTCAAATGAGGGAGACAATGTCCAGCATAGCATGCCTTGAGCTGAAATTATTACCAAGCCCATTCAGCATTATTCTTATGCTATGTGGGGATGATGGGAATTATAAGATAACACAACAGGCAGGATTGCCAGGTTTTTGAAGACTTGATCAGCTTTCGTCTATTGTAAGGGAGATTTTCTAATGCTTTCTTACGTATTTCCCTTCTTTACATACATATTATACTTTCTGAATGTCTATCAGGATTATTCAGAAGGAAGAAATAATTTTACATTCATATATGGAACATCCACATCAAGGTTCTGATGCTGACATGACAGCTGTTAATGAGCTTTTTCAAAAAGTTGCTGCCTTTATTTTTTGCCAGGGACATATTAGGCAGGTGAAGTTTTCTCTGCTTTAGAAACCTTACTTTTGGGACTGAAATTCACTAAATTCCCCAAGTTGCCTGGATCTGTAGTCTGAAAAGTACCATAACTTTCCCAAGCTCTGAATCTTTCCAGTCACTTCTGTGCTGAGAGATGTTAGGGTCTTCACTTCATCAGGAAAGTAAGACTCAGGGCTCATCTACACTGCAGAATTAATGCAGTTTGACACCATTTTAACTGCAATGGCTGAATCCCATGGAATCATGGGAGTTGCAATTTTATAAGGTCTTTAGCCTTCTCTACCAAAGAGTGCTGGTGCCTCATTAAACTGCAACTCCCATTATTCCATAGTATTGTGCCATGGCAGTTAAAGTGGTGTCAAACTGTATTAATTTTTCAGTGTAGATACTTCCTAAGTCTGATCCCGTGCTTAATAGAAGCTTAAATATTGCTCCAAAGGCAATATTGTTTCTTCTGTATGAGAAAACAGCAGGCATAGTGTTCAAAAGATTGGAAGCTATTAACATTTGAACTAGGAATGTGTGACAGGTGTAGGATTTTTTTTAAAAAAAAATTGAATTAAACCTCACTTTGGCTATAACAGGGCGTAATCTTAAATGAATTGTCTCAGAGGTAACTCTCGCTGAATTCAACAGGATTTGATCCCTGGTAAATTTGTATTCCTCTGAATAGTTTTTCGGGGGCGGGGGGCATTGTATTCTGTGATATGAGATTGCAGGATAGTTTATATTCCTGTTTAATTACTCTACCAAAATATTTGAAGAAAGAGAAGGGATTAAAACGGGCAAAAGAACCAGCAAGGATGCAAATCCAGGATCGTCTTTTGTGCTTTGTTCTGGCTTTCTGGCAGGCAGGGTCAACCCAGGGAGGTTCCTGCTTTGAACTTAGCCTGCACCGTATCCTCAAAAGACCTGTCTTTTTTGCCATAATAATTAAGGGATCTTTCATCGCGTGTTCAGAAAGGTCTTTCCACCTGGTCCCGATGGTGGGTGGGTGCTTTGGAAGATGAAAGAAGGGCAAGGTTTCCCTGCTGATTATCACTCTTGATGAAAGAAGGAGATTGGCTTCCCAGACACAAAGCTTCAGAGGATGTTTTGCATTTAAGCTCAGAAGGGTGGGTAGATCAAATTATTGATTGATGGCCAAAGATGAGTTTGTAAAAACAAATAGGAGACTAGTGTGATGTTGTGCTTAGAGTATACCTGAAAGAGCTCTAAGTTCTAGTCCCTAGTGAACCATGAACCCACATCTCAACTAGTTACTCTCAGCTTACCTCTCAGGATTGTGATGAGAATAAAATGGGGATGCAGAAAACCATTTACATTTGGCCCTTCACATTCACAGGTTAGACTTTTGTCAATTTGATTATTTTCAGATTTGACCAAAATGTTCTTTATAGGAATCTCTAGGTCTTCAAGTGCCATTCTGTGGTCAACTTTTGCAAAAGTTGATTGTAGAGTTGTGCCGGAGATATCTAGAGAGGTGTTCTCTCAGGTAAAAAATAATAGTGTTTTTTTTAAAAAAAAAATTGTGATATTCACTTCCATGGGACTTGTGTGCTCTTAACTCCAACAAATATGAAAGGTGACCATGAATATCTTGGGCGAGGTGGAGGGAATAAATACGTAAGCAATTGGATACCTAGAGAGGTGTTCCCTCAGGTATTTTTTTTTAATTGTGATTTTTACTTTCGTGGGACTTGTGTGCTCTTAACTCCAACAAACATGAAAGGTGACCATGCATATCTTGGGTGAGTTGGAGGAAATAAATATGTAAGCAATTGGGTAATTTGTGAAATTAGCAGCCATTGGGAAATCCATACTTTGTTTAATATTGGCGCAGGTATCCTTTTATAAAAATGATAGAAGGACTGTGGGGTCTGTGGCTAAACTGCACAGTCAGGTCTCCACATTTTCTGGGGTTAAGGGTATAGGATGTGTTTACCTGAGATAACATCTTTCTAGGAATTTCTACACCTTCCAGCACAATTCTATGGTGGAATCACATTGGAATAACAACAACAACACTTTATTTATATTCTGCCTTATCTCCCCGGAGGGACTCAGGGCAGGTTCCAAACATAAAAGGCAAACATCCAGTGCCTGAACACAACAACAACACACCCATAATAACAAAAATAGACAACCCAACATATAAAAACAAATTATGACTTAATAACTAAAATTAAATTAAAAATGCAACCTGTTATATTGCACAAAAAGAAAAACATCCAAACATTGAACCAAAGGGTTGTTGTATGTTTTCTGGGCTGTATAGCCATGTTCCAGAAGTATTCTCTCCTGACGTTTTGCCCACATCTATGGCAGGCATCCTCAGAGGTTGTGAGGTATGGAGAAACTCAGCAAGGAAGGTTTATATATATCTGTGGAAAGTCCAGGGTGAGAGAAGAACTCTTTGTCAGCTGGAGGCCAGTGTGAATGTTGTAGTTAAGCACTTTAATTAGCATTGAATAGCTTCATCTCTTGGCTTCTTCCTGCCTGGGGGCATCCTTTGTTCAGAGTCGTTAGCTGCCCCTGGTTCCCATGTCTGGAACTCCTCTGTTTTCAGAGTGTTGCTTCTTATTTACTGTTCTGATTTTTGAATTTTTTAATACTGGTAGCCAGATTTTGTTCATTTTCATGGTTTCCTCCTTTCTGTTGAAGTTCTCCACACTCCACTGACAAAGAGTTCTTCTCTCACCCTGGACTTTCCACAGATATATATAAACCTTCCTTGCTTAGTTTCTCCATACCTCACAACCTTTGAGGATGCCTGCCATAGATGTGGGTGAAACGTCAGGAGAGAATACTTCTGGGACATGGCCATACAGCCCGGAAAACATACAACAACCCTGTGATCCCGGCCATGAAAGCCTTCAACAACACATTGAACTGAAGCCTTTCCAGTTCCTTGGGGATAAATAGATTGATCATTACTCAAGATGTCTATTGAGCTGGTGGGGCAAACAGGGCATGGATACAGATTGTAGCTATTAATCTGAGGAATAATGTGTATTTATTTATTTATTAGACTTTATTTATTAGGTAGTATTACCAGTTATTTCTCCTCCTCCTTGTAAGCCAGTGAGCAAAGATATGTCTTCAGATGTTTCTTGAAGGCAGGGAGAGAGGGGG
This sequence comes from Anolis carolinensis, assembly GCF_035594765.1. Lineage (NCBI taxonomy): Eukaryota > Metazoa > Chordata > Lepidosauria > Squamata > Anolidae > Anolis > Anolis carolinensis. Next base: position 351,515,292 of record NC_085841.1, read on the forward strand.
TCATCTTTAATTCCTTAGGAAGGGAGTTCCAGAGGTGGGGGTGGCCACTTGGGACAGGGGTGGGACTGAGAGGAGGACCTTCTCCAATGATCGCAGTATCCATGTTGGTCTGTAGTGGGAGATGCGGTTCCTCAAATAGTCTGGACCTAAGTCTGGAAGGCCTAGAAATTCCTCGAAAGATGCTCTCTCTATAAATCTCTAGTATAACTGGATGAAATTGTTCATAGAGGTCACACTGGAAGACCTAGAGATTCCTGCAGAGAACATTTTGATTATTCAAGACCGTAAATAATCAAATCTGCAAAAGTCAAAGCTGCAAATGTGGAGAGACCTGCAACTGAGAATGATTTCTCTTTGATGAACATGGGCTTTGGAGAGGAGGGTGTGTTGTGCATGGCTGACCCGAGGGGCTTGGCCAGTATGGATCTGCCCCGCAGCAGGGGATCCAGACTGAAGGAGGCAAAAGAAAGACTGCAATTAATACAGGCCTCCCAGGCTGGCGGCGGGAGGGAGGGTAATTACCGTTGTTCGCTTTTCTTTCCCTGGCTAATTTCTCCAGCACCCAAGCTTATTAAAGGGAAGGGGAGGAAACACACAAACCAGTTCAAAAGTCCTGGGGGATGCTGTGGTGGGAGGAGGGAAAGTGGTTGGAGGTGGGGTGTGTGTGCAATAGCATCTGCTCCTGACATCTGAGGTTACTTTGAACCTGTTGAAATATGTGCTGGCTGCTTTATTGTTCCTGCCAAGTGTTCAGCTACCGGGATCTCAAACTTCTCAGACATGTTAATAGCACAGCTGCGGGAGGAAATCTTCACCCGGTGTGACTGCAGATGCGTCTCACACTGGTTTGGAAGAGATTTGGAATTGGGCTGGTTGCAGATCCCTGGAGATGTTTATTTGTATTTACTACCACCTCTCTTCTTCAAATCTGGCTGGTGGTGTTCTGAATGAAAGACATTTCATGGAAAGCTGGTCTATCAATGGATTGACTATATGGCATTTCTGTGCACCACAGTTGAATATCTACAGTGGCTCCTCCATTCCTACTATGCTGTGGGGTTCTTAGATCTATCCAGAACTATTTCTTCTTCTCAGTTCAGAGCAAACCCATGGACTTGTTCTGCCTTTTGTATTTCGTCTGCTGAGTGGTGATACATGCAATGTAGTGTGTTTTGGGACTTGTGAAAGTGGTCAGCAACTCCTATCTGAAGATTGGAAAAGTACCTTTTTTGGACTTCAGGTCCCAGTATTTGGCCAAGCACTAGTCACTGAGTATAGAGGTGAAAAGGCTGACCACTAGTGGACTTCCAGATGTGCCAGAAACCACAAACAAAAGCAGGAACCCAAGGAAACAATTGATTGGGACAGTTAAATTGATCTTAGGTAAAGGTAAAGGTAAAGGTTTTCCCCTGACGTTAAGTCCAGTCATGTCTGACTCTGGGGGTTGGTGCTCATCTCCATTTCTAAGCCGAAGAGCCGGCGTTGTCCGTAGACACCTCCAAGGTCATGTGGCCGGCATGACTGCATGGAGCACCGTTACTTTCCCACCGGAGTGGTACCTATTAATCTACTCACATTTGCATGTTTTTGAACTGCTAGGTTCGCAGAAGCTGGAGCTAACAGCGGGTGCTCACTCTGCTCCTGGGATTTGAACCTGCGACCTTTTGGTCAGCAAGTTCAGCAGCTCAGCGCTTTAACACACTTCGCCACCAGGGCTCCAAATTGATCTTAGCCTAGATATAATACAGGAATTTGTCTACAGCTATTATGATATTAGTATAATATACTAAAATAAAATATATAAAACTTTATTTTCAATCTTCCCTCTCTCCCCAAGAGGATTCAGGGCAGCTTCCAAAGTAACAATGGTAAACATTCAATGCCAGTACAAAACATAATAGACAATTAAAAGACAATGAAAAGAAATCAGTCAAAATATCATATAAAACATATAATATAAAACATATCATATAAATTAGAATGAGATACAGAACAAGTTTGTTCATGTGGAAGCTAGGTCATATAAAGAACCTGCTTATAGTAGACCAATGTTACTCAAATGGTGGTCCGTGGGTTAGTGCTGGTCATGAGCCTTCAGCTGCTACTCCCTTTAGAGTTTCCAAGAAAGAAAGAAACAAAACTTAGCCAATTGGTATAAATCTTGTATTGATGCCTGGCAGATTGGAAATGAAAAGGTTCCCCCACATTCTACAGTTGAGTACTAAAGAAATCAATTAGTCTTAAGTTACTCATAATTTAAGTCTTACCAATTTATGTTTATGTCTGCATCTAAATGCTTAATACTCTGTACAGCTGACATTCCATATTTGCTAGTTTAACTTTTGATTAACATGTTGAGGTACGATTCTATGGTCAATTTCCATCAGAGTTGACCAAAGGGAGCATTTCTTTAGGCATTTGTAGATACTCAAGATGGATTGTCATCAACCTCTGGTGGAAATTGTCATGCTGGCTAATGGATGTTATAGTTCATCAGATTGAAAAAGGGTAAAGGAAAAGGTAAAGGTTTCCCTTGACATTAAGTCTAGTTGTGTCTGACTCTGGGGATTGGTGCTCATCTCCATTTCTAAGATGAAGAGCCGGCGTTGTCCATAGACACCTCCAAGATCATGTGGCTGGCATGACTGCATGGAACGCTGTTACCTTCCCACCAGAGCAGTACCTATTGATCTACTCACATTTGCATGTTTTCGAACTGCTAGGTTGGCAAAAGCTGGGCCTAACAGCGGAACCTCACCTCGCTCCCCGGATTTGAACCCTAACTTTTGGTCAGCAAGTTCAGCAGCTCAGTGGTTTAACTCGCTGCACCACCAGGGGGCTAGTCTTCAAAATGATTCATTTTATAAAAATTTTTTTGTAGTTGTGGATTTCCTGTCTTCTGTCCAGTTTTGAAATGACTTATTTTTTAAAACTAGAAATTGGGAAAAGAACCTTTTTATTAAATTACAACTCCCAGTGGCCCTGATAGTTGAGGGATTCATGGAAATTGTACTTAAAACTTGGTGTGCAATTGGTCATATAAGCTGTTTCTTTTTTGTAGCAATCTAAACTGAAGATTAGGAAGACATTGAGTACTTGGTTGTACTTTCTTTTTTAAAACTTTTTTTCAAGCTCTGTTTCCAACCAGGACTTTTTATCAGCATTTTTGGATATTAATAAATGTTCTCCAATGCGACCATGTTGCCGGCATTTTTACTGAATTGATTAAATAGAACAACAGACAGCTGGCGGTAAAATGATGAATTTTCATGTAGCTCTGAGTGAGCACCATTTTCGTTTAGCTCTTTGGCTTAGTACTTATTTGTAAGGTTTCCATGCTATTCTGTGGATGCAATGTGAGAACCACTTTGAACAAACATGTAACACGATCTCTCTGTTGCGTTTTAGCATTGACTGCCGGGAAGTGTGTAAAGCATGAAAACAAAACCTCCGTTTGGGGCTTCAAAGGATTACATGTAACTCGGTTTCCTGCTTTACTGAAACTCTCTGTTTGTTATGATGCATTTCCATGCTGCCATTAATGCCAGTGGAAGATCTTCATGAACTGATGGGGGCTGAGTATCGATTGCTGCTCATTACATGGAGAATGCAGCTTTAATTCCAACCCAGGTCATTAAATGTATGATCTTCAGTTCACTTTGTCTTCTCTTTGGCATTTTGAGTACTCACAATTTGAATTAATATTGTGCTCTTTGCTCCTTGCCTCCCTGAGTGTTAGCACATTTTAAGAAATCTTTTCACAGATTATTTTTCTGTGAAGAGAGAGAGAGAGAGAGAACAGTACTGGAGTACTACATTTTGTGCACCAAACTAACTATAAATTGCTTTTTATTAACTGTTCCTGTTCCTTCCTCTGAAATACTGTATAGGCTTATGTCTATTTGCCATGCATTGAGCAGCATGAGGGAAAGTGCATATGTGAATCATGGTACAGCCAGTCCTGTATATTCCCTGCGGTTGGAGTGGAATGTGGAAAAGCTTCAAATAAAAAACTCCACGAGAACATCTCTCTTGGGGTCTTTAGGTTCTCTAGGATGACTCTGAGGTCAATTTCCACTGGAAGTTGGCCATAAAATTGCATTAGGACCCAGAAAGAACATTTTGGTCAACCCCGTTAATAATCAGGTCCCCTGCACATCTGGAGGGCTGACTCTTGATGCACTGAGTCTGTTGGGAAGTTTGAAGATCATGACCATTGTAGGATTCATAAGAATCCTGTTGTAATCCTGTTATGATTTAGATTAGGGTGGAAAGATGTATCTCTCCAAATGATGAACTACACTTCCCAGAAGCCCCAGCGGGCATAGCCAATGGTGAGGAATCCAGCAGCATCTGGATGGCTACATAGCACCCATGATGATATTACAGAATCCTTTGCTTTGCTCTAGTGGAGTCTTAGGCCCCTTCCACATTGCCCTATGTCCCAGGATCTGATCCCAGATTATCTTCTTTAAACTGGATCATATGAGTCTCCATTGCCAGATAATCTGGGATAATCAGATAATCTGGGATCAGATTGAGAGAAACAGGGCAGTCTGGAAGAGGCTTTAGATAAATCCCAAACGTTCATCTAACTTTTTTATCATGTCAGAAGTGACATACTGCAAGTAACTTCTGGTGTGAGAGAATTGGCCCTCTACAGAGATGTTGCCCAGGGGATGCCCCAATGTGTTACCATCCTGCTGGGAGGCTTCTCTCATGTCCCTGCAAGCTAGAGTTGACAGACGGGAGCTCATCCCATCTTGCAGATTTAAGCTGCTAACCTTCAGGTCAGCAACCCAATCTTCAGGTCCTAACTCAGGGCCTAGCTACACTGTAGAATTAATGCAGTTCGAAACAACTTTAACTGCCATGACTCAGTGCTACAGAATTATGGACATTCTAGTTTTACAAGATTTTTAGCCTTTTCTGCCAAACAGTGCTGGTGCTTCATCAAATTTCAACTCCTATGATTCCATAGCATGGAGAAACGGCAGTTAAAATGGTGTCAAATTGCACTCATTCTGCACTAGATGCTCTTCAAGTTGCAAGGCAGAGTAAGCATTTGTTGTATTGTGTTGGAACTGTGAGTAAACAACATATCCTGGATAATTTGGAAAAAAATTTTTAGGCTGCAGTTCCCACAATCCATCAGTAGTGGTTGTGCCATCTGAAAGGATTCTGGGAACTGAAATTCAAAAGTACCTGTAGTTGTGTAATTTTTTTTGTCTTGCAAGTTTTCATAAGGATCAAGAGATAACCCAAAGGCTGGTCTCAGTCTTGCGTCTTCTTAAGAAAGACCATAAAGATGGTGTTCAGACTAAATTGTTGGATGGGAATCATGCCCTGGGTGAAGGACACACAGAAGAGCGCTGAGCCCAGCCTTTCTTTAGCAGGATTGGGCACAGAGCCTTTTGCTTGTATAACTGAATGGCAATGAAATTTAGTGCACTGCTGTTGCTCTTTTGTGGATTTTTCTAAGGAGAAGCAATTTATAATACATCCAGGATCTTGGCAATCTGTCGGGAGAACCATTTCCTCCAGCAATTTACCTACGAGATAAAGTAAAAGCCATGCATTATTGATACCCATGTTCTGCATATTGCAGATATTTCTCCCAATGTTGTTAATTTTTTATCCACAGCTTTTTGAAGGAACACAGGAAAGAAAGATGAATGGAGGGGATGTAGGGGAAGGTGGGCTATGTATATATATGTATGGATTTTGCATAATTGTGATGGTTGTGGTGGATGATGGATAGAAGCCTCTTAATTATATTTAAATGGTTAGTCTTTTGCATTGGGGAAAATTGAGAAACGACTGTAGTTTTTTTTCAAAATGCATTTTGATTAGATTAGTTGGCATTTTTAAGCTTGTAAAATGCTTTCAACCTATAGTATGATGCCAGTTGAAAACCATCCCAAGCCCTGAGGTTTTCATAACAAAACATGCGACCTAATGATAGTTTTGGATGATGTGCCTAAACACTGTGCATTGAGCATCAACTATAGTTGCTCACAGCCCCTCATTCATACACACAGACACATGGAAAGAACATGTTTTCCAACTTGGATATTAAGAGAGAAATCTTAGATAAAGTGGATGTTTCCATAGGAAGTTGAAATGGAAGGATTTCACTCTTTATTGACTTAGCCTAGATCTACACTGCTCTATATCCCAAGATCGGATCCCAGATTATATGCTTTTAACTCAGGCATAGGCAAACTTTGGCCCTCCAGATGTTTTGGACTTTAACTCCAACAATTTGGAATTGTGGGAGTTGAAGTCCAAAACACTTGGAGGGCCAAAGTTTGCCCATGCCTCTTTTAACTGGATTATTTGAGGCTACACTGCCAGATAACCTGGGATAAGAAGATAATCTGGGATCAGATCCTGGGATATAGGGTGATATAGATCCAGCCTAAGGGCTCTTCCACACAGCCATATAACTCAGAATATCAAGGCAAAAATCCCACAATATCTGCTTTGAACTATCTGAGTCCACACTGCTATGTATTCCAGTTCAAAGCAGAAAATGTGGGGTTTTATTCAGCTGTGTGGAAGGGGCCTTAGATAGCTACAGTAAGGAATTTTTTATCTTACTTACTCTTGTTTTTAGCCAGGTAAGAGCAGAGCAAAGAGGAGGGTGAGCATAAAGGCGGGATGAGAAGAGGAAGCAAACTCAGAAAAAACACAGAAAGTCTTTGCAAGTTGTGGTAACAAGTCAATTACATTTCGCAAATTATAGCAAACTGGTGATTTCCTAGCTGAACTAAGGATTTGCATAGAACCTTGCCTCTCATCTGGGTCTGAGCTCTTAAAGACTGAACACTTGTCTCTCACCTGGAGATGATGTGTGAAAACTGGAAACTTGAGTTAAAGTTTCTCAAACTGTTTCTTAAATTGTGAGTCCTAACCCCAAATGGGGCTTCCTTATTTCACTGGCAACAGTAAAAGGTTTCTGAATCCCACCCATATGTTTATATACAACAGATAGCAACAACATGCAGTGTTTACTCTGCAGAAAGTGCTTCAGCTGTACTTCATTAAAAATCAGCCTATTTAGCAGGCCTTGCAAATGCTTATTATCTGTAAGTGCTCAATTTTTATATCTATTTTATATACCTATATACCTTTTTATCATGCCAAAAGCGACTTGAGAACATACTGCAAGTTGCTTCTGGTGTGAGGGAATTGTCCATCTACAGAGACGTTGCCCAGGGGACACCCAGATGTGTTACCATCCTGCTGGGAGGCTTCTCTCATGTCCCTGCAAGCTAGAGCTGACAGACAGAAGCTCATCCCATCTCATGGGTTCGAACCAGCAGCCTTCAGGTCAGCAACCCAATCTTCAGGTCAGCAGTCCAGCCAGGCATGGGCAAACTTCGGCTTTCCAGGGGTTTTGGACTTTAACTCCCACAATTGTGGGAGTTGAAGTCCAAAACCCCTGGAGGGCCAAAATTTGTCCATGCTTGGTTTAACCCATTGAGCCACCACGGCTCCTTATACCTGGGATCATGTACAAATTTCTTGGGCAGAAAGGGGTCACAAGTGGGCAAAGTTTAAGAAACTTTGTTCTAGGAAAGTTAGGCTAAATTGTAACAAATCAATAAAAGCTGCTACTAGATCTACTAGTTCCCTCATCACCACCACCATGAATAAAATTAACTTTCTGTTGTAACTGAAAGAATTGGCTTAGTTAAATAAACCCACAATAACACAGACAAATCATCTGGATTTTGCTCCAATTACTTTTGATTTTCTACCAGTGAAATTGGCAAGGGAGGCCAGCCCGCAGATTGTCTGTATTCCATAGTGGTCCTCACTTCTGTGTTTTTGTGCCAGCCATATGTCTCATTCCGGCTGGCTGTTCCAAAATAATGTTCATACTGATTTTTTAATATATTTTTTTGCACTGGGATAAAGATCATGGTAATTATGACGAACAATATGCGGCTGGTAAACAATGACATGTTGTAATGTTGTTACGCCAAGTGGAGGGACTTAAAACAAAATGATTTAAATGGGTGATTGAAGAGATCGTTCACACATGACATTTGCTGGGAGTGACTGTTCATCTTTCACTGCCTTCTTGCTCTGGTTCATGAGTGTGATCTTTTACATATGTGTGGTCACATAAAAAACCATTTCCTCCTATACATTGTTAAAGGAAAGTTTATTCCTCAAATCTGCTTCATGTCAAATAGTGAAGAAAACCTATAAGTAGTCTGCGGCAAGATTTGCATGTTTAGTTCTTCAAAATCTATACAAAGACTGCCATTTATATAAGACCTGATCTTTGGCAAATAGAGATTATGTGACATCAGTGGTTCCCAACCTGTGGTCCGTGGACCACCAGTGGTCCCTAAGAACTAAAATTTGGTCCACAGCCTCATTGCTACTACACCGTTGCAACAAGAGTTACTGGTTTCATAAAACCCTTTTATAGTGCTGAGGCAACGGGGATGTCAGGAGGAAAGAGGCTGAGTACTCATGAAAGGCTCGACAACAAGCCTCCTGACTGCTGCTTCTCCTCCTCCTCCCTCCCACTGAGTGGAGCTGTTTCATGTGGCACCTGGAAGTGGGGGCACCTTCATGTCTTCATTTTTAGGCCTGTTTCTGGGGTTATTAGGGGTGCTGATTCAGAAAATTGCATTGGATAGACCACATCAACTCTAGATGATTAAATATAGTTTTCTGTGGTGAGCAGATGGTGACTACTGGATGGCATTTTTTCTGTATCAGAAACTAGAGCTGATGTGGTCTATCCAATATAAATTTCTGAATCAGAACCCCAAATAACCAAACCAGATCTGAAGTTTACCAAAAACTGATTCATAAACCTTTTGGTACTAATGCTGGAGAGTGGTCAAAGTGGTCCCGGGTCAAGTGGTCCCTGGTCAAAAAAAGATTGGGAACCACTGTGTTACATGAATGGAAATTAGACAAACAACTCCCATTTTCTGTATATTGAACTGCTTTCATTAGCTTTAAAATGGTAAATGCAGTGGATAGTCCCAATTAGAGTAGATCCATTGTGTCAATGGCAATGTGGTAAAGTAATGTTTATATAAATGCTATTGAGCCAATGGATCTACTTTAGTTGAAGACTAGAAGTTAGATTTAAGCTATTGTTGTTAAGGTTACTGGATTTCTTGATTTTATTTCACTAACTTTGGATTTTGGTATCTATGGGTGATCTGGAACCAAACACCAGCTGATACAGAGACTGAGCCTACTGTATAAGCAATGTGCTATTTCTAATGAGTTCCTTCCAAGGTCTGAATAAGAGAAATATAGTAACAGAGTAAACAAAATAAAGTTAAGATTACTCTATATACTCTTGTTTAAGTCTATACAATTTAGTCAAAAAACAACGCAAAAGATCTGTGTCCACTTATCCATGGTTCAAAAAGGGAGTCACTCCCTTTTCTGAGTAGAGTGGCAAAAGTCAAAAGTTTAGTGCATCCGAGGAGAACTTAAAAAGAAACAGAGATTCCTTCTACTCTCTTTGCCATGTTGTTGCTTCTAATCTTTTTGAATGCCTGGGAATGACCATATCAAAAAGCCTTGGTTTATACATGAGGACAACTTATACACGAATGTATATGGTAAACCTTCACATAGCTGGAATGCAATAAAATGCTTGCAGCCATTCCTGTTCCAAACTGTCATTGAGATGGATCTGCTTTGTACGGTACCAACTGGTTTGGGCTGAGACATTTCCAAGCATATGCCATGAAATGTATATTATTCTTTACGTGTCTTCTTTCAGCTTGGAAGTTTTTTCCATGAGCATCCTGTTGCCTGTGAAAGGCAGTAAGCACATCAAGGGGAACTCTCCAGACAAAACAATTGTCAGACAGTGTGACAGGGATTTTATTCTTAGCAGCAAAGGCTGAAACAATATCTCAATTGTTGTTTGCCTGGGCAGAGGCGCTACCATATTTATAATACCCAATGCTTGAGTTTGATGTCCATTTTAATGCATTGTTTGTTTGTTTCTGAGACAAAGGAGTGACCCTTTGCCTGTCTTGGAACGAAGCCTAAGGCACTGGCTTTGTGCTTATACAAGCAGGTTTCCAGCTTTTTTTTTTTTTTTTTTTTTGCAAGGGAAAGAGAAACTTCTCAATAATTAAATGTTATGAATCTAGGAAGCTGCCATATGCCAGGTGTGATTATTAATTCATTTGTTCCTGCGGCCCTTCAAATAATGACGATAATTTTTTTCTACCCTTCTCTATATCAAATGATCTTAGGGCAATGTATAAGTTAATACAAATGAGTTAAAAACGTTTAAAATAGCCTTTTCCCTCCAGTTTCCTCTGGAGGAACCCTTAAAATAATTTTCTGGTCTCAGTGAACCCCTGAATAACATTATTATACTTACAATTTTTAAAAGCTTATTCTATTTTCAATTGAAATCTCTCTCAAAACCCCTAGCAGCCTTTCTGTGAAATCCTGGGCCCCTTCCACACAGCTGTATAAAATCCACATTGAACTGGAATCTATGGCAGTGTGGACTCGGATAACCACTTCAAAGCAGATATTGTGGATTATCTGCCTTGATATTCTGGCTTATATGGCTGTGTGGAAGGAACCCTAGAGTTCTAAGAACATTCCACAGTTGGAGCACCACAGCTGCAGAGGTCCTCTTCCATTGTCGTCCTACATGGGCAAACTTCAGCCTTCCAGCTGTTAGGAACTATGGGAGTTGAAGTCCAAAACTTTTGGAGGGTTGAAGTTTGCCCATGTCTGTCCTACTGTGTCTTGACTTCTATGAAGAGACACAGAGGAAAACCTCCTCCCCATCACATTTCAGTTCTTGCATAGGCACATACAGGAAGAAGGTCAAGCATCAATGTAAATAGAATCATAAAGCTGGAAGAAATTACACAGTTTTTGCAATCCAACTGCTTGCCGTGAAGAACACACAATCAAAGCACTCTTGAGAAATGGCCATCCAGCTCCTATTTAAAAACCTCCACAGAAGGAGACTCCAATACACTCCAACATCTGTTGAACAGTTCTTACCATCAAGAAGCTCTTCTGAATGTCTCGGTGGAATCTCTTTTCCTACATTTTGAATCCATTACTTCGTGTCCTTAATCACGGAGCAGCAGAAAACAAGCTTGTTCCAACTTTAATAGGACATCTTTTCAAATATTTAAACATGACTGTCACACCATCTCTCAACCTTCAGGTGTTGTTTGACTCCAATTCTGATCATTCCCAGGCACCATGGACGTTGGAAGTTGCAACCCAGCAACATTTAAAGGGCCATAGATTCACCACTCCGGATTTCTCTGACTAGAGCAGTGGTTCTCAATCTGGGGTCCCCAGATGTTTTTGGTCTTCAACTCCCAAAAATCCTAACCGCTGGTAAACTGGCTGGGATTTCTGGGAGTTGTAGGCCAAAAACATTTGGGGACCCCAGGTTAAGAACCACTGGACTAGAGCAACTTTTCAGGATTCACACACAGGTCCTCCCTGCCTCCCAATCCCTTTAAACAGAAAATGTCAAGGACTGAACAGGAACCTTTTGCATGCAAACCATGTGCTTTGCCACAGAGTTATGGTTCCCTCATTTTATTCAAAGGAGACAAAAATCCATGAATAACAGTTACAGAAAATGCAAAACTAATTTCTCCCATGAGATTGACAAGAGTATTTACACTCCTGGAACAATAGGCTTGATTTTGATTGCCTATGACAGTAAATGCAACGGTGCGGTAATTTTATTTTATAGATTCTTGAGCAATTATTACATACTTTAAGCCAAAGACGTGTGTTGAGAAACAATAGATTTATGTGTGTTTTTGAGAGAGGTCTGGCTGTGTATCTAAAGTACCGAGTTATAATTTTATTGAAAATAAATACCTAACTTATGTTTAAAGAAACAAATTTGTTGTCCCTTTAGGTCTGCCCCAAAGCAGTTTGTTTTTGGATTTCTTCAGATATTGGTGTTAGCTATCCCGCTTTTTCTTTGCAGAGCAATCATAGCTGTAGTTTTTGGGTTCATTATTGGTAAGTGTTGTAACCCTTTGACAGCTAAAAGCCAAAAGCCAACAAAATGACCTTTTCACTTACATTTGTGATAAAGTTCATAGAAACTGAACACCAGACTTATCACAGTATCGTACCATGATCCCTTGGGGAATTCCCCCATGACCCCAGAAGAGAGGGGAGAACCATGACTTGCTCATTTTACCCTTTTCTATTCACAGCATCCATTAATAGATATGGCCAACATATTTTGGAGGATACAAACTGAGGTTTAAATATGAAAGAGACTCAATGTATGGAGGCCAGCATCCTGTTAATGCTTGCTCTATGTATACGGAATGAAATGTTCACTGTAGTGCAACTGGTGTGTTCTGCTGATAGCAGCAGAACTGGCACTGTGCATATAGAAATGTTGTGAATAGCATCTGTGCATTGTACATTGTGGTTGCACATCGTGCATGGCACTGTAGTGCCCTATCTTTGACACTGACAGTGTTCCATTTATGAAAGAGTTGGACTCAGAGTTTGACAATAGAAAAATACAGTATGGTTCCTGTATCGACAGGGAATACATTCCTAGACTTTGTGTAGATATGAAGAACTGCAGATAATATCAGACCCTATTGAAGTGAAGGGCCTTTAGCACAAGCGTCAAGCTAGGCAACTTAGAAAAGAACATATTTTGTCAGATATGGATAAATAAAACCACTGATACCAGTCCTGTGGATATGGGGGGCTGTACCTGAGGGAATAATGGCTTCAAACTTCAGGAAAGGAGATTCCACCTGAGTGTTAGGAAGAAGTTCCTAACTGTGAGAGCTTTTCAGCAGTGGAACTCTCTGCCCCAGAGTGTGGTGGAGGCTCCTTCTTGGAGGCTTTTAAACAGAGGCTGAATGGCCATCTGTTAGGGGTGCTTTAAATGTGATTTTCCTGCTTCTTGGCAGATTGGGGTTGGACTGGATGACCCGTGAGGTCTCTTCCAACTCTATGATTCTATAAGTTGACAGTTTAGCATAATGACTCCACATTGTTGTTCTTTATGGAGGTTGCGCAGTATGAGCATAGCATTCACCTTTACATGTAGAAATACTATTGGTTGTCGGACTGCAGCATGAAATAGAAATCTTTCACAATAGAATTCTCTCTAAAAGTACTCCATTATCACACTGCTTAATGCACAGGTAAAGAGTATGCATCTTATTTGAAATCCTACAGCTGTCTCCTGCAAAATTCTTGGTTTTGTAGTGTAGGAAGGGGCCTTTAAAATGCTCAGTCAGTGAGGTCCTTTGTCTCACTAAACTACAAAGCCCAGAATTATGTAGGAGGGAGCCACAGGATTTCAGATGGGATGCATACTCTTCACATGTTCTTTGAGTGAAATAATTGGAAACAAATTTCAGTCTCTTTCTCTCTTTTGATTAGGGAACAAAGATGCAGTTGCATTTCTCTCATAAGTTGTTCTTTTTTTTGAACACTTGATCATTTTTTTGTTTTCTTTTGTTCAGTTTTAGTCTAGTTCTTTGTCACTAATGACTGAATTGTAACCAGACATGTAGTATTGGGGAAAATCCTGACCAAACGTGTGCCTTCTTCCAACAGAACTTTAGAAAGACAACAACAGTTCAATTTCTGTTTACCCTATGTGGTAAGGTGTAAATAGGATTATGAGGTTTTTAAAAAGTTTATTCTCTGATAGAGAAACATTTTTTTGTATGTGGAAATGACTTGACCCATTGGAAGACATCCTTTTTTTCATGGCTCATTTCACGATCTTGCACTGTTGCCATTTTTAGAAATAGGAGTGTCGCTGGCCAAATGAGATATCACATAAACACACAGCTGTTATGGAAATGGGTGCCATGCATCTACGATAACTCTTCATGTAGTGATGAGAAAAGTGTACTCAGTTGCATGATATTGCAACAGTTTTGCACTGGCCTCTTCCTTCCTGCCAAGAGCGGGCAATGATAGTGGACCAATTGCAGGATTCTGTGATGTCATGATATGAGATTTATTGTGGTTTTGGAAGCCAGTGAAGTCTTCCATTGGCCACTAAATGGGCTCTTTTCAGCCAAAAGCAGATAAATCTACACAGAACTGGCCTTTCCACTAGGCAAAGCAAGGCATTTGCTGTTGCCAGGGAATAACTCCCTTGGCTCTTCCAAACATGGCAATGGTAGACTCTGGAAAGCCATGTTAGCTGCTTTCCTGTTGTGTCTTTGCCATGATGGAGAAACGGCCAGTATGTGGCTCTCCAAAATATAATGTGACCCATATGGTTTGCTTTGAAGGCTTCTTGAAGGTATATTGGGTGATTTCTGAGGGCATCACATTTACAACAACTGGCTCTGAAGTGCCACCGAAGCAAGCTATTTATGCCTAGCCAGCTTTTCACCATCCAACCAATACTTGCACAAAACCAATGTATTGATTCCTTAGAAGAGGAAGAGGATTTGTTTTGAAAAAGAAACACTTGATGATATTTTTTTTGCAACAAAGTATCCCCTAAAAAACCATAATGCCACTAAAGCGCTCAAAACCTCTTTGAAACTAGCCCAGCCCAGGTTTAGTGAATTTTGATAATGGTTTATTCTTACATGTGAGAATGGAATAAGTGAAGGTTTATATCCCTAAATGTAGCATATCAGGAGCGAGTGCAAGGCTGTGGAGTCAGCGTGCCAAGTCTTCAATTCTGACTCCTCTGTTTTTCTAGTGTGACTCCTTCATAAATGGCAAATCTATATTAATTAGTAATGACAAATTTGCTGTAGCAAAATGGGAGCACAAGGCATTTTCATCACCACCACATGATTCATCATGATTCCTAGACTGATAGAGCATAAAATATGATTATTTAGGTACAGAATATCAGTATAAAATTATATATTTACCCTATCTTGTTATAATATTGTAAGTTTTTATTGCTTCCAACTGACTCCACAGTCCTGGTTGAGTAAATGAAGACAGAATAGGGCAGGGGTGGCAAATGTGGGATTACCCCAGATATTGCTTGATTACAGTTCTCATCAAGCTGACATTTTTATGCTGGTTGGGCCTGATGAAATTTGGAATCCAACAACATATGGAGGGTCATACAAGCTGCAGCTTTATTGTAATAGTTCCTCTATGTAACAAACAGCTATACTGAGAGAGTTCTCATGCATAGGTTGCCAGATTGGATCTAGGACAGGGTTTCTGTAACTTTAGTCCATAACAGATTTTCAACTAGAACGAGGTACCATAAAGTTCTGCCAAACTGTACACAGGTACCTGTCCTCTCTCATCCTCCAAACCCCAGCTTTTGTCTGCAGTTCTCCCAACATGGCTGGTGAAAAGTATGGGGAGTGGGCATGGAGCTACCAATGATAACAGAATTAGGCACTTTCCCTCATGTTCTTGTTTTGCTCTCAGCTGAAGCAGTGATAGCTGTGTTGGGAGGGAACAGCAGTGGCTGAAATTTGAGTCTTTGAAAGATTAAGGAGGACGGGTACTTTTCACTTGAGAGAACCTTAAGGTTCCTGATTCAGCTTCATGATTTCTATATTGTTGATATCATGAAGTTTAAGTTGGCTTTGACTTATGGCAACCCTGTGAATGAGAGACCTCTAAATCACCCTGTCATCAAGAGCCCTGTAGATTGTCTATCCATCTTCCTCTTTCCCTGCAGTCTTCCACCTTATCAAGTATTTTGTTTTTCTAATGAGTCATATCTTTCTACGATATTGTCATAATACAAAAGTCTGATTTAGTCATCTTGGCTTCTAGGGAGAGTTCAATCCTGATCTGCTCTTCATTTATTTGTCTTTTTAGCAGTCCACGGTATCCATAGAGCACATCTCAAATGAGTTGTTTTTCTTCATATCTGCTTTTTTCCAGTTTTAACAATCATACACAGAGCCAAGATGTTAATATGGAGCCCTATCCTAGACCCATCTTGGCACCACTACTCATACAGCAATGTTCCTGTCTCAGGGGAGTCATTTCACTGGACATATATAGATTGAGATGACGGATTCTCTTGTGAGTCTGTTTGCCATTTTGCATGCTGGAATTATTCTACAAACATTTGAGTGCCAGCAAAAATTAACAATGCCATCTAATCATCTGTATTTCAGGCCTGGTCCTAATAAGGATTACAGTTGGCTCTCCATACTTGTGGTTTTAACTTTTTCAAATTTGACTAATATGATCTCTCTAGGAATCTCTTGAACCTCTAGAGGAAGTTGATCATAGTCACACTGGGGGATCTAGAGATTCACAGAGAAGTGTTTTTTCTATTTATGGCTTTTCCATTTTCAGGGAGGCCCTTTACCCTTGACCTCAGTGAATGAGAGCTGGCTATACTATGTTGTTTCTGGCATTGTAAAGATATATAACAATTTTTCTTGACTGTGTTTCAGGGGTGGCCCATTGTTTGGGTGGGGAGCATCTTCACCCACAATGATGCGTTGGGACACCCACATTTGCTTGACAGAGCTGAAAAAGCTATAGAGTTAGTGGTCTTACTCCAGCTTTAATGAGGTTTGAAGCATACAATATCAGAGCATACCTTTCTCCTCTGCCAAGAGATCACACTAGTTGCTCACCCCTCTTTTAAGCAATAACAAAATTCCAAGACACCGGTTTCATTGTCCTCCTCCCCTCCCCTTTCTAAGCAAGCCTTCTCTATGCAATCATGGACCATGACCCGCCAGTGCCATGTGTGATCATTTCAGTAATTCCCATATGGTTATGTCTCCACTATGGTAGTAACATACCACCTGGGAAATGACTGCTGATAATCACATATAAGAAGTAGTCCCTAGTTGCTTGAGGTTTTTTGTGTCTTGTATCTTCAAAGAGGCAGCTCATTAGAGGAGGTTATTTAAGAGCGTACATTGAAAGAGAGTAATCTTTGGGGAATATGATGCTAAACTGCTTTTGTTACAGGCAGCCTCAAACAGCTCTTGTTACACAGAGTCTTTTTTGGATTGTTAATCCGGTGCTGAAAGGCTCGTGGCCTCTCGAAGCAAGGATGTAGCAGTTTGCCAGAGGGAGCGAGAAAGGCTGTTGTATGAAAGAATGGGAAGTATTACTATGGGCTTTCTGGTAGATTAAAAAAAAAAAAGCAGTACTGTGATGCTGGTTACTGGAGTAAGGTTGCCACCCAGTCATGTTTCTCCCTCACAGGGAAGACTGCCCAGGCATGCTTATCAGAGGAAAGGAAGGCATGGGTGGCTCTGAGAAAGATTTCCAGACCTCTCATCTTGTTGGCTAAGATACTTCGGGAATGAGGCCAATTCAGAATGGGAGACAGGCAAATGATGGATCAGTGCAACAGTTGTTGGTGCAGATTTTGTCTTGATTCAGGGGAATCAGGGGCCATACAGCCCGGAAAAATCACAGCAACCCAGTGATTCTGGCAATGAAAGACTTTGACAACACATTCCTTATTTGTGTTTGCTCTTTGTTGCACAGATCCCATAATGGGTAGTGGGTCTGAAACCCTTCTTAGCCTCGGTTGGGGGACTGAGTCTCACTGGATGACATGACTCATTGGAAAAGAGGAAGGCAGTAAGAAAAGAGGAAGAATGTACTCCAGGTGGACTGTTTCAGTCAAGAAACCAGTACCCTGAAGAAAGTGATTGCTTTGATGAAAGGGGACAGCTGTAGCTGAAAGTTGAGTATTTGAAAGATTAGGTAGTAGTGAAGATCTGAAGGGGGCAATTGATGATCAGGGCTCTTGGAGGTCTCTGTCCTGTTTTGTCTTTCAAGAACAGCTTTAAGACACTGTGGTAAGTAAATAAAAACTGCTTTACTTCAGCAAAACATAAAGTACGGCACACTCAATGGAATAATGCAAAAGAAAGCCAGGAAGTCTTACTTTAGACAAAGAAACAGCAATAAATCCAGATGCAGATTCATAGCAGGCACATGGAGAGCGAAGGCATTAGAGTCGGTTTGTTACCAGCAAGAGCTGGCTGCACCTGGTTCTTCTTTATAGCCCTGGGTCCTTTCACAGCTGCTAGGGCAGTTCTTAATTATTCAGCTGCATTTCTGGCAGCTAATCTAGCTGAACGACGTCTCTGCTTTGTTTCCCTTCGCCTCTCCTGGAATGAAGGTACTTGCAAAGTCTCCTCCTCAGATCTCCTCCTCTGATCACTCACCCTCAGATTCATGAAAACTTTCCTGCTCCCCTTCCTCTTCTGAAGAAGAGGAATCCCTAACAGTCTCTCTGTCAGGGCCCAGGCTGCAGAGCACCAATAACCATACGCAGAGACCAGAATCTAACTAATATCTTTATTAAGGAGATATATAAAGTCAATAAAAACAAGTGTAGAATATAGTTCAGAAGTAGACCTTTCAGGAAAGGTCAAATATAGTCCAGAGAAATAATGTCCAATATGTGATATTAGAGTCCAAAGTTATAATCCAATAACCGAAACACACACCTTGCCAAGCAAAGTGTGGGGAGAAGACAAGGTCCTTAGGTCCATAGAAACTTGGCAATTAGGCTGGAAAGCAAACTTGATACTTGGCTAGAACAAGACTTGAAACAAGGCAACAAGAGTAAACAAGATCCGTGGCAAAACGCGGGACAAGGCAAGGCTGGAAACTTGATCCGTGGGCAACGCGGGACAAGGCAAGGCTGGAAACTTGATCCGGGAAACAGGGAACTGGAGTACGAAGTCTACACACGATCTCACTCCTCCAGCTGACGAATTGACTCCGCAAGGATTTCTTTGCGGGTAAACACCTATATAGGATCTTGCTTTCCCGCCAAGGAACACTTTCCCTGGGGAACAAGAAACGAAACCCATACTGTGTCCAGATGCATGACTCCTTAAGATTTCCCAAGGGAAACAGACTTAATCAGTTAATTGTCTGGCAGCAATCCTGGCGCTTCTGCGAATCGCCTCCCTAGCGCCTCTATCTTGATTATAATAATTCCGGCGAGAAAATGGGGGAGATTTCTGCTCAAGGCTTGTTTGGCTGACTTCTTGTGGGCAAACATCTTGCAGGTGCAAGGCTCCAATTCTGGCTGAAACGGTGGAAAACCCAAGTTTTCCTCTTCATCTGCCACAATAGTACTAGGAACGGGACTACATGGCCCATGAGACATCACACTCTCATTCATACAGTTGCCATAAATCAAAATTGATTTAATGGTAAACAACAATAACAACTGGTCTAACATATAGCTTATGTTTTATATTCTTATTTTGAGTAGGTTGGTATTCTTTTCCTCAGCCTTCAATGACCAAAGCCCCCCAGAACTCACTCTTTAACTGTGATAGTGACCATTCAGAGGCTGGTGAATAGCAGAAAAGTGTCTGGCTCTGACCTCATAGCCAGGCACAAAGCAATGACTTCATCTAGAATCATACAGTTGGAAGAGACCTCATGGGCCGTCCAGTCCAACCCCCTGCCAAGAAGCAGGAAGATGACATTCAAAGCATCCTTCAAAGCATCTGCTCAGACCAAGTAGCTGATGATGTCATTAGTCTGCATCTGGGAATGAGAACATAGCCAGATGGTTCTCTAGTCATCCCATTTTCCACCAGCTACTGAATGGCCACAGAATATCTAATCAGCTGTATTTGATTTGGCAAAACCAGCAGACTGAGGTTGGTATGTGTTTTCTTTCCATGTTCCCTAGTAAATGAATGGGTTAAACACTGATCCAGATCTTGAAAGATGTGAGCATTGCTATTTCAGGTACATTGCAGAAGTACGACGAAAGGTGTACAAATTATTTGGATATGTCTAGGTAATACGTTGTGTTCCATAGTAGAAGATCAGCATGTTTTATATCATTCAAATTCATATAACCCGATCACCATATTAGGCTGAATCAGGAACCTCAAGTTGAGATCATATAGCACATTGAGCTTAGAAATAAGTACCATTCAGTAGCACTTATTTTGAAACACATTCCGTTAAGCCTGAGGAATGTTTCCGTAGAGAAAGTGGCTAACTTCTCCAATGGTTGAGAAGCTCTCCAGATTTAAACCTACTGAGACTTGAATCCATTGTTTATTAACTTCATGCGTACATTTTAGTTTTTATTCTACCATTCTGTGGCATTTGTGTGATATACGATGTTATGCCTTCCTTTTCTGTAATTGAAGCACATCTGCTTTATGCTTTAGCCCAGCGCTCTGTGATTCTCTGTTCATTCTCTGTTCATTCTCTGTAGGTTCTAAGGTCAGGACCCAGTTAACTTCCCAAGTATAAGCTGAATCCATGTCATTTTTTCTTCTTTTATCCATGAGGGGAGAGGAAAAGAAAAGTGAAATTGGACGCACTCAGCTAGTGCTTAGAGAACATCACCTGAATGTCTTCCTTTCTCACCTTTCTAATAGAAAAGTGAGTTGGTCAGGGTAAGGGACTATCTTATCTTCATTGTCTTTCATTTCACATGGTGTTAGGAGGTGTCACACTTTTGGAAAGGGGGCTAGACATGTGGACCGGCAATTCCCTCTCCTGATTTAGAGTGTTTTGGCAACAGTTCTTCTTTTGATGCAGTCTCAAATAATATATTTTGGAGAGCAATTGTGTCATATGCTGTTTCATAGCCAGAGTGCAATCCACCCTAACTGTTAAGGTCATTGTCTTCAACCGATGCATTAATTGGTCATTAATTGAAAATTACAGTTGTCGGTTGCTGAAAGCAACATGGCCCCACTGTCCCAAACTGAACAACTTTGGACTGTATTTGCACAGGGTAAAGAACTGAATATCTTGAATTGCCTTGCATGGGGCACAAGCAGGTTGCTCAGTTGATATCCTGATAAGAAGATGTAAGCTCAGCGCAATCCTGATAGAGGAGATGAGTTTTCATCCATTGTTGGGTGCCTCATATAGTAAAGTGAAGAAGGTTGGTCATTGTACTCTTTGTCTTTTAACATGAAAAGAAGCTATTCCTAAGATGCAATTTTTCCAAAATCTGCTGAGATTCATGTTAATTCATGTGTGCTTTCTTTGTTCCATGTTCTGCTGTGTTGGTAGTGTCAATTGTTATCTTGTAATATGTAGACATGCTCTTTTTGATGAGAATCTTGTATCTGTGGTGAGATGAGAAGATGTGTTTAGGATTAACAGTGAGTGCAAATACCGTACATAATTAAAACATGGCAACAGCTTGGATCTTCAGCTATTGGGATGAAAACAGAAAACAGTCTTGTACAGGAAGATGTGGAAGAATATAAACAGTGTCCAACACTTCAAACAGGAAGCAACATCTCATCTGCCTTGAAATGCAAGCATTACAAAAGCAGTCGAGTCATTTGCTTGGGACATTTATTAATGACTGAAGAAATCTAGCTGTGCACTGCCAATTGCTGGGGTTGATTCGTGTCAGTGCAAATGATATGCTTCATGTATCTACATCATTATTAATTATGAATGTATCTAGTTTACTACTGGTTACTTTTCTTCCTCAGAGGAATATGAGAATTGTAGTTACGTTGGCTAGGGATTTGTGAGAAAGAGGTAGAAGAGGACTGGGCGATAGAAGTTTGTGAGCTATGGTTATCATTCTGATCTGTTGTTTTGGGAAACGTGCAAGATGGTAGGGGACTTTAAAGCCTTATACAGAATGACGCTGTGCCTGC
Organism: Anolis carolinensis; assembly: GCF_035594765.1. Classification (NCBI taxonomy): domain Eukaryota; kingdom Metazoa; phylum Chordata; class Lepidosauria; order Squamata; family Anolidae; genus Anolis; species Anolis carolinensis. The sequence continues at coordinate 351,536,894 of NC_085841.1, forward strand.
TGCTCTGGTACCTATGGTTTTATCTATCCAATTCCAAAAACATGTTCTAGGCCCTCCAGGCAATTCTATGGAATGCTTCTGCTAGAAGTTATCATACAGTTGCCACAAAGACTTAGCAAATTCTTAGAAGACCTCTCAAGGCAGTTCTAGGCTCTCCAGCACAACTCCTACAGAAGTGATTCATTTCAATAGAGTTTTCTATTATCTAATTTCCCCCCCTTTTTTCTCTTGTAAGTTCAGGAATGTAACTCCCATTGATATGGTGGTTGTGCTGTATAGCTGATTTGTATCTAAGCCCTAATATGCTAGCTGTAGATGACAAGAAATGAGCAGGTTGATAATAGCTATGTGGAGTACACTGTTCACCAAAGAAAACAGCTGAGAAACCTTCCTACCATTACACCCAGTGTAAAAATGCTCGAGGGGTTCAGATCTGTATCTCGCCTTTTCTAGTTCCCATTTGAATCTCATCTTGGGAGAAAGGGATAACAAACATGAATGCAATTCCATTAAAAACCACCCAGATTGATAGATCACACACATACACACACAATTTCATGTCAGTGCTCTTATCCTGAGATTTCTCATCCTCAAGACTGGAAAAGAGGAGCTAAATCTGGAGATTCCAGGCCTTCAGATCTGTGAACTCTAAAACATGATGAGATCGTGGCACCTTCATGGTTAATTTTTCTTCTGTCTTTATGCTCCAAAAGAATGCTGCTTTATGTGCCTCATCTTAAATCCACTGTCTGTTATATAGCTTGAGCTCTTCATCCCCAATGGCCATTATAAAGTTGCCATATGCCTAAAAATATGCTCGGCACAACTGTGATGGCTTGGGCTCTGAATTCGTTTTCCGTTTTATTGCGTGATCCTTGGGTGAAAATAAAAATCCTTCCTCTGCTGTAGCTTGAAGGCTATTTGGGTACATATGGCTTGTTTTAAAATGAGGGTCAAACTTTTGAAGTATTTAGAACATTGTGATGGGTTTTATTTGAGTTTTTAATGTTGGGTTTTGGAAATGTTGCCCCTGTTTTTGGGTCAAAACACTCAAAAATAACATCTTGTCATTTTTGTCATGATCAGTCTATTAAAGCTGGATATCTTCCTCTTTGGTTCAACTTACGAGCACATAAAACTGGAGCAGATGTCAGACCAATAACCAGGTGCATGCTGTGATGTATCTGGCTGCTTTTGTAATGGGAAGGCTGGGTAAAACACTTTGAGGTAACTTCTGTCACTTGCTCTGGACGAGGAGCTGAATATGACTCAATTTCTTTTGTAAAACTATCAGAACATGGAAAGTTTTTTTTAAAAATAATCAAATTTGTGTGCATTTTCAGAACCTTTTAGAACTCTTACATAAGCTTGGTGGTAATCATTCTCCATGCACTATAACACATGTCCAGCCTAAATCCTATTACTTTTCATATGCATTTTCATATTATCAGTAGCATTAGCATTGAGCAGAACATTCTCTGGAGCAATTACTTCATTTTGTTTCTTTTATCTGGTTTTGATGTTGGTGTCATGTTATGTTCAAGACACCAGAACACCTTCATGTCATGGGTTCACAGCCAAGATTGAGGAAGGAAAACAGAATGAAAACATCTGGGACCCAGTGTGGGATGGAGCCTGTTAATATGAACCGGCTCAGGCTGGAAGACCTGGAGGCTGGACAGAGGAACTTTTAGGAATTGAGAGCTTAAGGGTATATACAGCCTGCATTTTCTTCATTCATAACTTTGCTGTATAGTAGTAATGCAGCATTAAAGAAATTCCCAAGATTTCCTTGTGAGTGAATTTAATTGCTATCAAGGTTCTGCCATCATCATAGTTGGCTTCACTTACTTTGATATTGGTATTTGATTGAGATTAATTGTTTTTGGCATGACAGTAATTGGTTTGATGTAAAACAGGATTATGAGTCTACACTGTCAAAACAGATAATCTGGGTTTTATATGGCCATGTAGAAGGGTCTAAGTTAATGGAAGTATAAGGAGATGATAAAGACCCAAGGCTGGGTGGTTCTACACATATTCATTCTTCACTTCTGGTTTCGTTAGAAGCCCTCTATCCCGGCAAAAGTCACACTGAATCCACTGACAAAGTGATGCAGAGGAAACTCTCAGTAGCATGAGATTCCAACCTTTTCTTGAATTTTAAAATAGGTAAAGGTTTCCCCTGACGTTAAGTCCAGTCGTGATCGACTCTGGGGGTTGGTACTCATCTCCATTTCTAAGCCGAAGAGCCGGTGTTGTTCATAGACATCTCCAGGTCATGTGGCCAGCATGACTGCATGGAGCGCCATTACCTTCCTGCAGGAGCAGTACCTATTAATCTACTCACATTTGCATGTTTTTGAACTGCTAGGTTGGCAGGAGCTGGGGCTAACACCGGGCACTCATTCCGCTCCTGGGATTTGAACCTGGCACCTTTCAGCCCACAAGTTCAGCTGCTCAGCGCTTTAACACACTGTGTCACCAGTATCCACTCTATTTTCCACACTTTAATTTGAAAAATTTCTTTAGCCAGCAGCATTTGGAATAGTTTTAAAAAAGAAGATCTAGAGTATTTATTTAGATCTTGTGTGTTGTGATTCTACCACTTGCTTAAAGTTTTTTGTCTGATTGAAAGCATTTTTTGCTCCCACATTTTAAATATAGCAATTTTTTCAAAAATGCAGGCAGTGATGGAGGGACTCTAGGAGTTGCATGCAGTCTGCAGGTTGTGTTGGAGGGTGCTATTTTGAGCAACTTTTCATATGTCTATCTACGGTTTGTACCCATAGCATGTCTCTCTCTCAGTTACTGAGGAACAAATTATGAAAACCAGTGCTGGTGGCACTAGCATGCAGATTGTCTGGGTGGCATGTAATGTCATTTGGGAATTGACACTATTACAGTGTCAGTGACCCAATGCTCATTGGAGGAGTTATAGAGAAAGGAGCACAGCATTTGAGTTCCTACTAATATGAGTTAAATGAAACATATTCCTGAAGTTGGTTAAATCAACTCAGGCAGAGTCCTTTGCATCTTTTGACGTTCCTTCTCCCCGCAGAATCCCTATTTTGAAACCTTCTTGATGTGTGCATACTGCCAAGGGTGAGCATTATGTATTTTCATTGAATTCACATTCTTTGATCAAACTTGTTTTCACTGTGTTCTGAGGCTCTGAAATCCATGATAGAGTATGGTCTCAGATGACCCACGTTCACCAAAAAGTGGATGTTTATGGAGACAGAAGGATGCCAAATGATTTAAAATCAATGTGGAGTCCCTCATAGCCATGTAATTTCTGCTCTGCACTGCCATTCAATCTCACCAGAGCTGGGTTGCCTCTCGCAGTTCTGAGTGCCTGCCAGTGATTGGGAAGGTGATTAAAAAGCGGTGACTTTTTAATATTGGATGCTTCAGGGTGAATAGGAGTCACTTTCGTTAATGGCTTTTGCTCTAGGAGGACAGAAGTGGATTAAAGCAGTGCCTTCAAGGACAGGGAATTGGCTGGAGTGTCAGTGTATGAAAATATTTTGATCCCATTGTAACCCGTAGCTGTTAGTTCCTGTTGTTATTGCCGGTTTGATTAAGTGCCCAGCCGGTTCATTGCAGGAACGGTGGAGGACTGGGCGGGAAAGGAAGTAACTCTCCAAAATGCATCTCCCAAAGGAGAGCAAAAAATGTGATTACAGTGGCACAGTGGGAGTGTATTCTTTTCAAAACATGGTTTTCCCCTTTTAGTATCAGTCATGTGCACATTTCCACACATCGCTCCATGGAATATTGGGTGGCCCCCGAGGAAGTCCTCTCAGTAAATCAAATTTGTGATTGGAAAAAAACCCCTTACATATATACAACATCCATATCATTTACTTCTGGGTTATTAATTGGTATGCTGGGTTGGAATTTCCTTTGCCAGAAGATAACTTAACTATCTTTCATTTTTGATTTTTTCTTTTGGCAGTGTGCACCAGCAGATGATATTCTTTCCTGGTTCTGTTTTTAACACAGGAAGAAGCATCAGGTCATTTTAATTACACCCAACTTGACATGTGTGTATAAATTAGAAGGAAGGACTTAAAAAAATGTGCTAAAGAAGATGAAAAAAAAATGAAAGGAAGAAAGTTTTTACCAATAATCCACATGTGAATGTGGTGGTCATTCTGATGAGTTTACAGTCTGCCAGTGTATCCATATTTTGTATCACTTGACTTACATTAGTGTACATGCTTCAGAAGCAGTGGCAGCAACATCTGGCTGGCTGGTAGATTTGGCAGTTGGGTTTGATGGCTCAGGGGATGCCTTTGGGTGGTGTGGTGGTTTCACAGTTGTATCATTCTAGACAGCTGTCTCCCAACCTCACTCCACCTCACATTGTTCCTTCATTAACCTTTTCTCTTTATGTCTCTCCCCTTTAAAAAAAAACACACCTTGCACACCCACTGTACATAGTTCAGTCTATTCTTTAAAAATCTCCCATTATACATGTGAAAGGAATCTAGGAGTCGTAGTAGATCCTAAGCTGAACATAAGTCAACAAAGTGATACAGCTGCTTAAAAAGCCAATGTGATTCTAGGCTACATCAATAGGAGTATAATGTTGAGATCTAGGGAAGTCATAGTTTCACTGTTTTCTGCATTGGTCAGACTTTATCTGACCGAATTCACAATTCAAGAAGAATATTGACAAGTTGGAATGCAGCTAAAGAAAGGTGACCAAAATGATCAAAGGCTTGGGAAGGATGTCATGTTGAGGAGAGGGTAAGCTTGTTTTCTGCTTCTCTGGAGACTAAGGGACAATGGAGCAATGAATTCAAATGGCAAATATATTCCACCCAAACATTAGGGAGAATGTACTGATGGTAAGCTGTTTGGCAGTGGAATATGCTGGTTCGAGTCTGGTGGAGTCTCCTTCTCTGGAGGTTTTTAAGAAGAGGCTGAATGGCCATCTGTCAGGGATGCTTTAATTGTGTCTCCCTGCATGATAGAGGATTTCATAAATTGTTCTTTCACCCTTGAGTCCCCCAGGGGAGATAGGGCAGAATACAAATAAATTATTATTATTATTATTATTATTATTATTATTATTATTATTATTATTATTATTATTATTATTATTGCAGAAATAGCAATATAATTTACTAGGCAGAATTAACTAGGAACACAAATACTGTATGTAAAGGTACCCAGAACTGCAAAAGTAAATACAGAATGATCTATCTCAAATGTAATCCTAAACAATGGTTTTATGCTCACATCAATGAGCCTTTTGGCTTTGTGCTCTCTCTTCATTCTCTTGCAGGTGCTGAGATTCAGAACTAGGAAATTTTACTTTGTCAGAATTTCCTTTCTAGATTCGTCTGAATCTTAGTGCTGGAAGAGACCACCGGGGGGGGGGGGGTAATTTTTCAATGAGAAGAGCAATGTCTTTAGTCCCCCCCCCCCCCCCCCCCCAACTCGCATAGCTGTACCCATCATGAATACTATCCTGGAGGTACTCCACAACTGAAATTGCTATAAGAGGGAGCTGTGATCAATGAATTATGCAAATTAGTAGGCTTTTTTTTCTTTTTGGTGTTTCATTGCATGCATATGAACTATCCCTTATTCCCAGGGTTCAGTCTAGAGAACATCAGCTCCCCAAATTTGGGTTATTGTTGCATATAGGAATGGATAAATTTTCCTTTAAAAAGCTATAGAGTTAATTGCAAGTGTAACATGTAAGAAATGGGACACCTCTTTCCCGCTCAACTGAGAGGTAGATTTAAGATTCCAGACACAAGTGAAGTGGTCTCTCTAGCTGTCAGACTGAATCATTCCCATGTTAGCAAGCTACATTAAATGTACATGCTGTTCTCTCTCTCTCTCTCTCTCTCTCTCTCTCTCTCTCTCTCTATATATATATATATATATATGAATATTTGTCTATAACAGCAGGAAGACACTTTAAGGAGTGGCTCTTTGAGTGATTTATTGCACAATTGAGACAACATAATCTAGTGCCACAAAAGCCCATTTGCCGACTAGATAGAAATTTCTATTTTAATTCAGCCTGACATCTAAATTCTGCACATACTTTACAGTATAAGATGCTTATAAAACTCAATAGGCAGTCCAAATAAAAACAGCAGTGTTCACTACTAATCGGGTACCTTGTAATCTGAAGGTGTTTCAATTTGAAATAAGGAATGCATTGTTTACTAAGACATCTCTCTTTTTTATGGCCATTTTGAGATGAATTTCTTAAAGTCCAATAACCCCACAGTTGGGTCTCACTCCAGCTGAAAGTAGTTATAACCAAGGCCTGAAATCTTTTGCACATTTACCTGGGAGGTGACTCTGATGAACGCAGTAGTGCTTTATTGTTGTTGTTTGTTGACAGAGCTATTTTGATTTGCAGATTTATAAAGTTGGAAGAGATTGCATGTCTCATCTAATCCAACCCCCTGCCATGCAGGAAAAGCACGAAGTACCCCTGACAAATGGCCATGCAGCCTCTGTTTAAAGGCCTCCAAAAAGGAGCTTTCACCGTACTCCAAGGCAGTGAGTTCCCCTGTTGAACAGCTCCCACAGTCAGGAAGTTCTTCCTAGTGTTCAAGTGGAATCTTGTTTCCTGTAATTTGAACCCATTGCTCCAAGTCCTAGGCCCCTTCTGCAATGCCATATTCCAGATTATCAAATCAGATTATCTACTCTGAACTGGATTATATGAGTCTATGCTGCCATGTAATCCAGTTCAAAGCTGATAATATGGATTTTATATGGCAGTGTAGAAGGGGCCTCAGATGATTCCTTTAAAGGTTATACTAAAACTTGGTGTAGATTCACTGCCCTAGCATCTAAAGTCTATATGCAAACTCAAGTCCCGTGGGCCAAATCTGTTATTTTATGTGACCCTCCAGATGATGGACTAGAACTCCTTTACTCCTCATCACAAGACATCATCACTAGAGCTGATGGTGTTGTGATACAATAACATCTAGAACAGTGGTTCTCAACCTGTGGGTCCCCAGATGTTTAGGCCTTCAACCTAACAGCTGGTAAACTGGCTGGGATTTTTGGGAGCCATAGGCCAAAACACCTGGAGACCCATAGGTTGAGAACCATTGATCTAGAAGGTTGTAGTTTGTTCTGTTTTGTCAGGAGAGTGGGATTTGAATTCAAATACAAGGCATGTGAATATGATATCTGATGTTAAAATGTCCTTCAATCTGTCCCCAACCTCAAAATCACAAGTGCTGTTGGCTGGTAATTTCCATTATCCCTAGTCTACATGGTGGATAATCAAAAAGTGATGGGATAACATCTGGGGACCCAAATTGGATAAAAACGAAAGAGTTCCAACCACCATGTAAAAAATGATAGTAAGCCCTCCATGGATTCAGCAGCCCTTTGAAGGCAATCACAAGGCTGGTGTGGCTCTCGATGAAAATGAGTTTGACATCCCTGATCTAAGCCATGAACCACTGCAGTTGCTGACTTCCTTTATTGGTGAGAGAAGATGCCCAGGACATTCAGGACATATGTAGTTTTATTGGAATGCAACATTGTCAGCAGTTTCTAATATCATAATTGCGTTTTGAAGAGCAAAAGATTTTTTATTAACACCATAAAATTAATGAATTTGTAGTAACTAAAAGGCCTTGTTAGCCAGTTTCTTCCTTAGTGGGTTGTGTGTGTGTGTGTATTGCCATTTCGATTGGTCATACCACCTGCTCTGTGTGTTGTGCATGGACTGAGTAAAGAAAGATACTGGCAGTGATGGAAAATGTGCTTTTTTGGAAAGGTTATCTACCCCCCTCCTCCCTCCAGCTTGTGAACATCTACCAAAATATCTCTGGGTCAAGCTGAGCTATGTGTTTACTCTGCAAATTCTTCGTGGAGATGCCACAAACTCCAGCAGTGAGAGTAGCACCCCAGGGAGGAGACAGATAATACCAAATGGGTTCATTTTCCTCATTCCAGGGCGTAGGGCTCATTGTGATCAGTACTTCCCAGTCAGTGACTTTTCCATTTGTTTTGGAAACTCTTCGGCTGGCAGCCAAATCCTTTTTTAAAGCCTCTATTTAATAGATGATATTGAAGGCAATACGCAGCTCAACAGCAAGAGGGCCCATGGTACAGTGGCTTGGACCACTCCAAGATCCAGCTGATGCAGAGAGCCTTCTCACCCCAAGTACAGAATTTGGGAAGATACTTTTAGGGAAAATGTATATAATGATTTGCTGAAGTATTGTTAAGTGAGAAGTAGTCAAAGATGGGCCAGAGAGCTGCATGGAACTGTGGGATCTACTATGGCCTCTTATCTGCCATGAAAGGGATTATATGGCAATGTGGAGCCACCAGTGGCGCAGCGGATTAAATCACTAAGATGCTGAACTTGCTGTCTGAAATGTTAGCAGTTTGAATCTGGGGAGCGGGGTGAGCTCCAGCTGCTAGCCCTAGCTTCTGCCAACCTCGCAGTTCGAAAACATGCAAATATGAGTAGATAAATAGGTACCACTCCAGTGGGAAGGTAACGACGCTCATGCCGGCCACATGATCTTGGAGGCGTCTACAGACTCCGGCTCTTCATCTTAGGAATGGAGATGAGCACCACACCCCAGAGCCGGACACGACTGGACTTGTGTCAGGGGAAACCTTTTACCTTTTCCTATATGGCAGTGTAGACTCATATTCAAAGCAGATAATGTAGATTAGCTACTTTGATAATTTGGATTATATGGCAGTGTATGAGCCTAAGTGCTTTTAATGGGACAGTCCAAAAGCCCACCAAATCCCCAAAGTGGCCATAATAATTCAAAGCCACCCAGAAATGCTATGGTTTAGTTCCCTTAACGTCTTCTTAGCTCCACAAACCGAACAAAAAAACCACCCCAATAGGCCAAAATGATGCCAAACAGACCAAAATGATGTCTGGATGTCTAAGTCTATACTGTGTTTACACTGCCATACAATCCAGTTCAAATATGATAATCTGGATTTTATATGGCAGTGTAGAAGGGGCCTAAGAAAAGGTGGATCACCAGGAAATGATTTTATTTGTTAGGCATCACATGGAAATTTTTTTGCAGTGTAAATCACCCCTTGTCCCAAATTCCATATTGTGATTACCTTGATTATGCCAGCCTGAAAGGCTCAAACTTCTAGATGCAAAATTTAAAATACACATTTTTCAGGCAGAGATGGTAACTCAAAATCATGCAAGGCAAAGACAGTGGTGGGGGAATGATGCTGTTCCAATTATGTAGTGTTCATGATGAGATTTTCAGCCTTTTTAATGCAGAAAGAATTCTCAAGTCTATCAAACTGACAGTGAAATTAGCATGCTAGATGTGTGCAAATGACATAAAATTAGCACCCTGGGAAGCAGGTAAGTGACATGCATCTAGAATGCATGCGTGCATCCCAGAATTCACGAGGAACGCAATGAGGTTAGAGAGATATAATTCTTTGTATTTTGAATGACTTTTTACAGCTTGCAGCAGGAACAGAAAATGAAGGGGGTCAGCTCTGGATCTGTGTAGTTTCTTCCCCTTTGTGTCATTTGAGGGTTTCATTTATTACAGGAAGTCATAAAATGGGCATGTGAACAGCATATTAATACCTTTTGCCCTTTGAGGTGTGTTTGTATGGGGGGTGGGACCCCTCAGAGTTCTGTGAATGGAACTAATTTAGGAAATGAGCTTCAGCTTTCTTTGGGGCTTTTGAGTTTCCTGTTCATGCTGCTGTTTTTTTGATGGTGGAAAGGCAAAGGAGAGGGCTGCCTCGGGACTTACATGTGTGCACAGCAGGAGTGGGGGCCCATTAACCATCAGAGGAGGTTATATTTACTTAAACAGAGAAAATAAGAGAGCTGCCTTCTAGGTAAGGGTTAGCCACCTCTGCCACTTAGAGGCTTCGTGATTCAGTTTCTTATAGAATTGACAACGTCCCTGGGTCATTTCCCAGTCTGGTGAGAGGCATGACAGCAGAGGCAAAGCTGGCTCTGGATTTGTTAGGAACCTAGTGGATTGTGCTCTGGTAAGTGTCTCTTTTGGTGGGTTTCTGTGGGTTTACGTGGCATTGGGTGATCAGGCTGGGTATCCCTTATTCAAGGGTGTAGTGGTTTGTGGATTTGTTTTGGTTTGGATTTTGGAGTACACACATTTGCATTTAGGAACATAAGATATCTTGGAGATAGGACCAAGTATAAACATGCAATTTATTTATGCTTCCTATCTGCCTTATCCACATAACCTAAAGGTAATTTTATATACAAGATTTTTTAAATGATTTTGTGTCCGAGACACAAATGACCTAACTTAAAATACTTGTGTCTCATACAAAAAATTATTATTAGTAAAAGTGTGGACAATTTCGCGTTTGTATTTCTGGATAAGGGATGTCCCATCTGTACAAACAGGAGCCACGGTGGTGCAATGAGTAGAACCCTTGTGCTGGCTGAACTTTTGACCTGAAGGTCGGTTTGCTGACCTGAAGGTTGCTGGTTCGAATCCGCGAGATGGGGTGAGCTTCCGTTTGTCAGCTCTAGCTTGCAGGGACATGAGAGAAGCTTTTATTTATTTATTTATTTATTTCCAATATTTCTACCCCGCCCTTCTCCCCGAGGGGACTCAGGGAGGCTTACACAACTGGTAGGATCACTACCAGTACATCATAATACAATAAAATAAGAATAAAACAGTTAAAATAATTAAATAACATAGTAAAATACAATATATAAAAATTTAAAACAACGCAACACCAAATATATATACCAATCATCCATCAGACCTTGTGCAAAAGCCTTAATCCGATCCATGTCAATGCTAACTGAGTTCATTAGTTCCCAGCTAATACATCTGAGTGTCCCCTGGGCAACATCCCTGTAGACGGCCAATTCTCACATAACATAAGCAACTTGCAGTATGTTCTCAAGTCACTTCTGACATGATAAAAAAACTCTGTACAAACATTTTGGTTTTCCACAATACTTCAAAACAAGGTTTCTCCAGGAACATTTTAGAAAAATCAAGTGGAAACTCTGAAAACGTTGCCATATTTTGAGTCAGAGAGGTCAAATTATTAAAACTGTGAATGGACCCTAGGTTTTCAAGCAGAATTGGTCCTAGCCCTTCTTGGAGGTGCCTATACTTCCTTCCTTCCTCTGAAATGTAGCCTACAACAACTGGTATTAATTGCTGGTCTCCCATCCAGGAACTGACAAGGAGTGACTCTGCTTATTTTCCAGAATCTGATAGTATCTGTTTCCTTTAAAAATATGTCTTCCAGTGGCCATGTTAGCTGGAGGGATTCTGGAAGTTGTAGTACATGGGATGTTGTAGAATTTGTACTCCAAAAAAATAGGGTTTCTAACCTCTGGAATAGAAGTGACCATGACCAAATAAATTCTGCTTTTTAACAGACCTTGCTGTGGATGTATAGTGCATCATTTTGAGATTACAATTCTCTGAAACCCCAGCTTGCATGGCCATTGTTTCTGTGAATTCCAGTCCAAAAGTGATGCTTCTGTTTTGTGATAGCATTTGTGGTGTTGTTACTGCATTTGAGGAGCCCTCGGTGGCACAGCGGGTTAAACCGTTGAGCTGCTGAACTTGCTGACCGAAAGTTTGAAACCGCTGAGCTGCTGAACTTGCTGCCAGCCTAGCAGTTCGAAACATGCAAAATGTGAGTAGATCAATAGGCGGGAAGGTAATGGTGTTCCATGCAGTCATGCCAGCCACATGACCTTGGAGGCGTCTACGGACAATGCCGGCTCTTCGGCTTAGAAATGGAGATGAGCACCAACACCCAGAGTTGGACATGACTTGACTTAATGTCACCTTTGCCTTTACCTTACAGCATTGAAGCAAACCAGCTGTGCCCCCTGCCCAGCCTTGCAAAAGAAAGCAACTTTAAGTAGGAAATCCTGACTTATTTAAAATTCTGCCTCCTGAGAGAACTGTCTCAGAGAACTTTACTAAAATGCAAATTTGCAGGGAAGCATTTGGAAACACAGCAGGCTAGGTTTAAATGCAGAGATGGCTTTATGATTATTTTTCCGAATGGTTATGCCATAAATGACAGTGCTGTGATATAGATAAAGTAGTATAAATGGATGTTGCAGAAAAAAATTCTCTGCAGCAAGAACTATCTCTCTCTCTCTGTGTGTTTGGAGCCAGCTATGTAAAATGTTGCAGTAAGTCATGAGATAGGGGAAGGGGAGAATAATGCAAAAATTACTTAAAACCTACAATAAAGGTACAAATTAAAACCCATAAAATTACTGACTAGTTTGGGTGTGTGGTTTACAGAACACACAAAAATGTGAACATTGATTCACATTAAAGGAGGGGGTAACATTTTTGCGAATGCAAAATAAAATATCTGTTTAATTAGGTCGTAAAGAAAAGAGATGAAAGTAATATTTTTTTGGTGGTAATTACTTTTTTCTTAGTTGTCTTAGTTTCTGTAGTTTTGCTTTGCATTTCGACATGATAACTGATCTCTCGTCGGGGTTCTGGGCTTTGTGTCTTTTTAATTACTTGGAAAACCACAGCCACTGCCTCGATTTTGTTTTCCTTCCCCTAAATAAACTTTACAATGGCTTGTTGAAATTCCCTGGCTGCTGAGTGAGTGAGTGAGTGGGTGGGTGGGGTACCATTTGGGAAGATTAGCCCCCCTTTCCCCACCTCAACCCCCAGCGTGGCTTGAGGTTACAAGAGGAGTCATCAGAAGGGGAACTCGACAGCCAGATAAGAGGAAAGGATGTTATACCAATCAAGCTACTGACAGGCCTCCGAGATGTAAAGATACCACTTGGTTCTCATTTCCTGCTTCCAGCACAGTTCACATTCCAGTAGTAGGGCTCAGTGTGTGTGTTTTTCCCCTCCCTGTTTCCCTCCTCCTTTTTTTTTTTTTTTACAATCCAGACGTAGAACTTCAAAACTTTACAGGAGACCACCAAAGTACTTGAAAGCCTTTGGGAAGCTTTTGAGTAACTTAAACACAACACACCGGTGTTGAATTGCCAGTTTGACAGTTAAAAAAAAGAAAAGAAAAAGAAGAGAAAGAAGAACAGCAGCAAAACAAAGCACATTTCATAGGCAGGCTGTGAGCGATGACATTGTTGAGAAAATGGTGAACCCATATGAAGGTTTTGATCCCATTTTGGTTTGCCTTGGATTTCAAGGAGGAGGAGAAGCAAACTTGGATTTGCTCAGATTACAAGTACAAGATCTCTGGAAAGAGTAATGTTTTATGATTGGATTTATGTTGTTTTTTGCCGTCAAGTACATGTTAACTTCTGAAGACATATAAATGGGAGAACTGTGAGACACCCTTATGCGCAACAGCTCTGCTGTTGGCGCAATGGATTAAACCCTTGTGCTGGCAGGACTGCTGACTGACAGGTTGGCGGTTCAAATCCAGAGAGAGTGGGTGAGCTCCCTCTGTCAGCTCCAGCTCCCCATGCTGGGACATGAGAGAAACCTCCCAAAGGATGATAAAACATCAAACATAATAATAATAATAATAATAATAATAATAACAACTATTAATGATATGAAATCCAGCATAACTATCTTGTTTGCTGTGTCATAAAATAATAATAATAATAATAATAATAATAATAATAATAATAATAATAATAAAGTTTTATTTATGTACCACCCTATCTCCTCAGGAGGACTCAGGGTTGTTTCCAACATAAAACAAAACATTCAATTGACCATACAACATGGATATAATAAAAATAATAAACATAATAAAACAAGAACATACAATTCAAAACAATCCAGGCATTTCCTGGGCAACGTCCTTGCAGACAGCCAATTTTCTCAAGCCTGAAGCAACTTGCAGTTTCTCAAGTCGCTCCTGATACCTGAAAAAAAAAAATAGCCCTGCTCAGATCTTGCAGATTTATGGCCATAATTTCCCTATTTGAGTCTATCCAACCAAAATCTTGATGTTGACACAGTTTTGTTGGTGCAGATGGAATACAGTGGAACATTAGTTTTGAGCTTGTCTTTGGGACAACTCCAGATTCTCTTACAAGATTGTATTGAATTCTGCTTTGTTGATTGCTTACTGTCTTTGTTGTGATGCTTGAATGTAGAGGCATTTTGGATGTGTTCCTATGTGATGCTTGCAGTTAATATAAGACTTAATATAAAAGCGATTAGCTATAGCCAGAGTTCTGCAATAACTGTCCTTGCACCCTAGGAAATCCTGAGGGCTTCTTGGGGTTTCTATAGACAATGGCTGAATACAGAACTCTATTGCAACAGAAATAACACTGACTTTATATATCTTTGGTTTCTAATGCCAGTTCATCCTGTATACATATCTTTGTGGCTTTTAAATCCCCCACCCATGCATTTACTGGATCTTTCTAAAGCAGTGACTGGCATGAATTTATAGCGTCGCTCACTTTTAGACACATAACTCATATTCTTGCTCTCTTGGGAAAATTGGCAAATGCCTTTTGATGCCACTTGTGTGATGCATTTGGTAATCTTTTTTTAAAAAGCAAACCATTAATCCTCCTCTTTCCCTGATTGCCCTGGATTGCCTCTGGTATTGCAGATCGCTCTACTCTGTTTTCTGTCAAGGAAGAGATAGCGGGAAGCAGGCTGTGTCTTTCAAAGTGTCTATCAATACAGAAGGTGCTCATGGATACTTACACTATGTTATATTAGGTAAAAAAAAAGAATTTATAAGCAGTCCAGCATAAACCTAGAAGGATAATTAAATCAATTAAATCAAAAAAGTTATTTAGCATTGATATTCTGTAGAGGTAGTGTGCAAATTCCTAAGCAATTGCGGAGAAAAAATACACTTGCGTTCCTCTAAAAAATCTAAAGAAATAAATTTAGTTTTCCAAAAAGTTTAATGTTTTAAGGATTTAAGTGACTACACTTAGGGTTGTGCAATACAGGGTGCATCTGCACTGTAGAATTAATGCAGTTTGATCCCACTTTAACTGCCAGGGTGCGATGCTATGGAATCATGCGAGTTACAGTTTCAGCTTTCTTTGCCAAAGAGTGCTGGTGATTCACCAAACTGCAAATCCCAGGATTCCATAGCATTACATCATGGCAATTAAATTGGTGTCAAACTGCATTAATTCTACAATGTAGATCCACCTGTAGTGAGCTACCTGTATCTACAGATTCTACATCCATAGATTCAATCACCTATGGCTTGAAAATAGTTTTACAAATCCAAACCCCCCAAATGTTGCTATTTTATGTAAGAGAAATCACTTTACTATGACATTATATGTGATGGGACTTAAACACCCACATATTTTGCAGGATCCTGGAGCAGACTTCAATGGACCAGTCTAGTACCAAACCCAGAGAACTCATAGGTCCAGAGGGATATCAATTGCTGTTTAGGTTCATAGAGATCAATAGGATTTAAATTATTTGTAGACAGTTCTTCCTATTTGTTTCTCATAAATTTGATTTATTTTTTGGACAGGAAACAGAGAGGGAGTTCTATCACCACTTCTGACTTAACTTGCCCAGAGCAATGAAGTTCTGCAGAAAATCCTGGGACTGCGATGATACATTCCCTAGTGTTTCCATGGTTTCATAATTTTCCAATTGTTTGAATAAATGTGCACATTTATTTGCAGTCAGGGTTGTATTACATTTTTTTTTTAAAAAATCTGCTTTATTTAGTGCAGTTATTGTTTTTATGTATTTGCATCTTCATTCACAGTCATGCTGTGCATGGAGTTGCGCTGTATCATCCTGAATTCTACAGCAGCGGTTAGTCACAGAGGAGCCCCACAGGTTTATGGAAGAAAAAAGAACTGTGTGTGTCTTCATTTCCTCCCCGCTTTATTTCAACTTACCATGCTATGGGATAATAGGGCACAGACATGGATCCTGAAGTCTTTTTTAACAGTACTTATGCTATTTTGACAAAGGAGCACAGTTCTTGACATACTAAAAGAAATGTCTTGCTGCCTTACATTCTCATAAGAGGAGCCATTATGGGCCATAACCAAGTCTTCCTAATCAAGCATTCTTTTCTCATAGTAGCCAACTCTGTGATGCTCACAGGCAGAACAGAAGGACAAAAAAATCTGTTTACTTGATAAATTGTACACAGAATCTTCCTTCCAATTCATTGTTTATGTTTTTCTTAATAGTCTCTCAGTTTTTACAGTACAGGAAGTCTTAGAGCTACAAACATCTGATTTACAAACGACTCATAGTTAAGAACAGGGTGAAACAACAGTAAGGAAAAATCACTCCTAGAATAACTATCATGGGGAAAAGGTGTCTCCACTGAAGCTTTATCCTCAATCCTTATTTCCACAAGTCAAATTTTTCAAAATACAATTATCACAGGGACAGAAAGTGAGGTGAAATCTTCTGAACAGAGAAAACAAACACTACAGGTGTATTAACCCCTCCCTAAGCTATCCAAAGCTTCTATATCTACAAATCTATATCTATCTATCTGAAGACACATTTAAAATTGTACCTTTTCTGGAACAAAGCTACAGAACCTATCTTGTTCGTAACTTTGGGACTGCCTGTATGAGGGCAAACTTGGAGGGCCCATCCACACAGCCATATAACACAGAATATCAAGGCAGATAATTTACAATATCTGCTTTCAACTGGATTATATGGCAGTGTGAACTCAGATAACTCAATTCAAAGCAGATATTGAGGATTATCTGCCTTGATATTCTGGATTATATGACTGTGTGGAAGGGTTCTGAGTCCACATTGCCAGATAATCCAGTTCAATGCGGATTTTATACAGCTGTGTGGAAGGGGCCGGAATCTTATCATGCTGTGACGTTTACTCCATATGTTGCTGATGGAGTGCATATGGCTTGGAAAGTTACAGATTATACAAAACTTGGTCTAGTCATGTTATGCTAGACTAGCTTTGATAAAAATTTTAATTTTAAAAGTATATGTATGTACAGGTTGAGTATTTGTTATCTGAAATGCTTGGGATCAGAGGCATTTTGGATTTTGAATGTATTTGGATATGGAATACCTGCATTTGCATATAGATATGAAATGAGAAATCTTGGAGATAGAATGCCAGTCTAAACATGAAATTCATTTAAGTTTCATAGATACCTTAAGGTAATTTTATACACAAGTATTTTTAAATAATTTTTGTATGAAACAAAGTTTGTATAAACTGAACCATCAAAAAGCAAAGGTGTCCCTCTCAGTGACCCATGTGGACAATTTCAGGATTTGAAGCATTTTGGAGTTTGGCATATATTCACTAGTTTTCTGTGTGGGTGGTCTGCGTATTGCTGCAGGGAAAAAAGGCTGATGATATCACTACTACTGATACAGTCTCCCAAACTAATTTTTTTTGCTGAGGAGCCAGAATGCTTATATGAAACAACTACAGTACAACAGTAGTAGCAGATATTATTGGTGGAAAATCTGAGACAATGACAAGATCATTTAAACTAACTTTTTCTAGTACTGTGTGGAATAAGGCAATGAGAAACCACTCTTTAATGTCTGTAACTTTGAAAACTTTGATGATGAAACAGTTAAAAATGCAAGCGATAGTGCTTGAGAGTGGGATTCCAAGTCAGAAGATTCTCATCGACCAACTGCGAAAAGAGGAAATGGTAGGAAGGTGACTGAATTCTGTAAAACCAGTAGTTTGTTCATTGCAGACATATTTTTTAGGCTACTGTAGAGGTGACCTCATATGTGGATTTTATTAGATTGGTATTATAAAACAATAGCCTACATAATTGGACATAAAAGATAGAGAAGCTCCTTTCTTTCTGGAAGAACAAGACCAGGAGTGGATTTTGGCACAGAGCATGAGCTAATATCAAAAGTCAGAATAAAGCTAAAGAAGTACACTAACATAATCGTGGTGCTAAAAAAAGAATCAAAAGAACATCCCTGTGTAATTTTAAAACCCTGTAAAGAATAGATTTGCATCACCAAACCTACTTGATTAGGAAACATAAGACCCTTAAACCAAACTATGGATATTGTCCAAAAAGAATGCAACAAACAAACAAAAAACCTCACTCTTAGTAGCTGAAAACAAGTTTGATTTACTGAATGACAAACAAAACTTTTCAGATAGTTAAGGATAGATGAGAAGCAAAAGCAAATAGTGACAGAAATAGGGTCAGAATGCAACTGAATACTGAATACAGTTGTTCAGAAGTTTGTACAAAAAGTATTATAAGACTCAAGGCAAAGAAGTGGAAAGAGACTTCCAGAGACTTTTTTCACAAGACCTGAAAAATCAAACCAAAATTTAAAGCTAAGAATAAGGATGCTATATACAAGGTGAATGCAATATTTGATAAGGGCAAAATATTAACATGATAGAAGCAGTCATGACAAATCCATTGAAAGAAGAAACTTTTGACAATGAATCTACAGTTTTTGAAAGTGTGAGAAGCTCCCAAGTCACTTGGGAGAAAGAAATCAGCAGGAACAGATGGCATACCAATAAAAGTCCTGAACATCTAGAGGACCAAAGGTCGAGAACCACTGCAGGGAAGACATGGCCCTGAGCTTCCAAGACCCAGTTGAATCTGACATGATGGAAAAATAATGAGAAGAACAAAGCTTTTGATATCACCTTGACCAAACAAATGTCTTAAAAGAGTTTCCTCCTTATTTCATTCTTCTGTGATATGAACACAAGAACAGCTGTGCTGAGTATATAAGAAGTTCCAATATCTATATTGCAATAACATGTTCATTAGGACAGCAAAAAAGAGATATCTTTTTGTCTCTTTGGTTTACCTAATAAAGGTTTTAACACAATATGGAGTTTGGCACTTTCCTGTCAGTTGTGTAAAATTGCAGCCCCGGGGCCCTTTCTAGTGGCAAGTCAGTTCTCTTCTTTCTCACCTAAATTCTAAAAGGGCCAAGAAGGCGATCAAATCAGCTTGCTCCAGGTACCTCCTTGGGAAATCTCACTTGGGAGTAGTTTGACTTCAAGAAGATGGTGCTGCTATTGTGTCTTAAAGATCTGTCAATTTGTCACCCCTAACTTGGTCATCTTGCCTGGTGGTCCAGATGTCTGCTTTAAGACCTTTTGGTGCTGCTGCTTCCATACTGGAGTTGTCAACTGAATTTTCTTTGGCAATTTGTTACCTTGCTTTTTGGCGATCCAATTAAAATATGCATCCTAGAGTTTGTCAATAGAGCACACATTTTAGTATCACAGAGAGGAGAGCTTTTTCTAATCTTAACCTGAGAGGATGAGAGGATTTTTTTTTGAAAAAATCGTAACCAATGCTGTTATATGTAGAATCCTGCTAACATTTAACATCTAAAGGTACTAAAGTATGCCCATCCTGAATTTAAAAGGACAAACAGATTGTGCAATCTAGCCACTCAGTTGACTATTTTAAAGTACAACGGATTCCAGTGCAGAGGTTTTTTTTTTTACTATGTGCCATTAGTATCTGTGGGATTTAAGTGTTGACAACATGACCTTGTTTATGACAGTGCCAGCAGCCTTAAAAACATTTTTTTACTGTTTGTTTTATTTTTGATTGCATTGTTTTTATCCCAGTTGAAGCTTTTATCTTGCATTTGTCTTATTTGGTGTTTTATGTCTTTGATAGGGAGGTGGGGACACCTCAAGTTTTATAAGCAAAAGGAGTTAGCTAACAGTGCTGCATCAGAAATGGAAAATCCTGTGTCTTTAAGCCATCTGTCAACATATGATGCCACCATGATTTTCATACAGTTTTCTAAAGCAAGGAATGCTTAAGGGTGGTTTGGCCAGTTCTTCCTTCTGAACATCACCTGGTATCCATTGCCCGTCTTCTACCCAAATACTAACCAGGACTGACCCTGCTTAGCTTATAAGATCATACCTTTAGGACCTTTAGGCAAACTTGGTAGATTACTAATAAAAAGTTACAGCTTACAGAGTTAAAAGAGTAACCCTTTGCACCTACCCATTACAACTGTTAACCTGTTGCACTGGTTTTAACTTTTACATTACGCTCTGATACCTTTTGGTGGGCAGGAATCTCCAGCTTATTAAGAAAATGATGTCAAATTTGAATCAAAATGCCTCTAAAATGACATTTGAAGTAACTTTTGAAAATAACTAAAACTACTTATTGTACAAGTAACAATCTAATATATCATTGCTTTTAATTGTAATTTTGTTACCAACTCATAATCCCTTGTTACAAGTAACACTGTTATTTGTAACTCATTACTGCAAAGCTAGAACTTGGAAAAATGTTACTTTTTGGATACCTCTTTCCAAAATCCATCTGTTGTTGTGGTCGTCATACATACAAATGTCAGTTTCTTTAAATCTATTCATATTTATTCTGACCTGGTTGAAAAAATTGCATTCTAATGGTCCTGAATCCTATAGCCAGCATGATTACCAACTTGGCTGGGGTTTTGGGGGAATTGTAGTTCAAAAAAGTAATATTTTCATTCTTTTCAGCCTGTCTGACAGTGCCATAGATTAACTTTCCAAGTTCAAATTTAAATCTGGCTGTAACAACAATTCTTTCTGAAATATAGCAAATCTACCCATCAGTCATATGGATGACTGGTTTTCTCTTTTTGCACTGACTGAGAAAGAAAGTCCTGTCACAGAGTGGTAGATTTATGGACCTATATTAAAACCACATCTGCCTGCCGTTCAGATGGGCGTGTGTGTGAACCGTTTTGGCCGGCTGTGCATTGGAGTGCATTTTGATGGGCATCCTGATTTGCAGCAGCATGGAAATACAGTTAGGTAATTGTGTGGCTGAAGACAAAAAGCACTGTGATAATGTGGAATTCTCTTTATCCATTGTGCTATATCCAATATAGTGATCAAAATCCTTCTGTTGCGTGTCTTAAATGCAATCTCTCTGCTCACTCAGGAGTAAATCCTACTGAGTTCAGCAATGCTCACTCCCAAATAATAGTCCATCATGTTACGGTCTTGCATTCTGAGCCTGTATATCTCTAATGAGGAATAATCCCCCTGTGCTGGGATTCTGGGAGTTAATAGTCTAAAAAACACCTTCCCCAAGTTTGTAGTCTGTCAGTCTAATTCCCAAGAAAAAGAATGTTGGATGGAAGCCTTTGTGTGGTTTTAGAAATGTAGGCTAGTGTCTTTTTGGTTATTTTTATTTGTCGTATCAGGAGCAAACCTATGGGTACAGTTGTAATGTATTTAAAAACACAAAGTTAAAAAACTTGGCATAATACTAAATCTTTTTGGTGACAGAGGTACAGATAAATTCCCTTATGCATTCAGTTGTATGTTTTGTGCCATTATGTGATGCCTGTGTTTAACTGAAAGTTGTGGAAACAGAGGATATATCTATATTGTAGAATTAATGCAGTTTCACACCATTTTAAGTGCCATGACTTAATGCCATGAAATCCTTGGAACTGTAAGTTTGGTGAGGCAAACTACATATTTGGCACATGTTTGTATGTTCACTTGTGCAGTATTGTCATTCACTAATGCACAATCATCACATAATTGCAAGTGTGAATTTTCATCCTGCCGCCACCATGCAATCTCTTTGCACTTGTTTTTTAAATGTTGAGCTCTTTCCTTGTTGAGCCATCTTCTTGTTTTGCTTCTTTCCCTTTTGTCTGAAAGGTGGCTAGTTTCCGACACACCTGCACCCTTGCTTATATAGCACCTTTGGTAGCATTTGGTTGAGGCCTTTTAATACCTTCAGTCCTTCCTTGTGTAAAACCAGAGGGTGTAACTTCCTTGCAAGACTTTATATGGAAGAGAGGCTATTAAAGTGAAGATTCAGTGGGGGTGGGAGAGTGAGAAGAATATGTGTGGAGGGTAGGGTGGGGATTGTTGCAGGATCATAAAAACCCTTTAACAGGGCTGGCTTAATGCTTTAAGTAACGTTTAATGTTTCTAACAGTAACTTGTGTTTCCTTCACGCCCATCCATTAGCCAGGTGTTTTTTTTGTGCTGAGTGGGAAAATAAAAGTAATCTGCACCTCACAGCTGGGGCCTCCATGGGAAGAATGTGGTATGGTGGTGGGAGGGGAGGGACAACAGATAGTTCAGGAACATTCCCCTGCTATAGAGGTATTTTTTAAAAAATGATTTTCCAGAGTTTAAAGGAACTTTTGCCACTTTTGGAGCTCTTGCAGAGAAGAAACTTTGCTCAACTGCCTTTTGGTGCCTTCTCACATATGGTGATCCCGGCATAGTTCTCTTGTAAATGTCCAAAGTTGGTGTATTTGCTCATTTTGGAAGAGAAGGGATTGCTTCATGTCATTCAGATGCATGCATTTTAGCTTCTTTTTGGAAACATTGCTGAAGGGCTGTAAGTAAACTTGATCAAAAACCAGTATTAGAATAAACAAGGACCTGTTCTTTCTGAGGTAGTAAATCTTTATCTGTGCAACATTATGTTTGCTGCTGGAGGGTCTCATTAAAGTACTTACTTCTTACTTAGGCGATCCCTCGTAGCTCGAGGATGATTGTCTTTCAAGTGTAGTGTCTTGGCGGTGGATGCGTAGATGGCTGTGGAGACCTATTCTTGACCGACATGTTCTTCCGCAGTGAAGACATCCGTTTCCAGACAGAAGGCAGTCCTGGTCAGGGTTGACTTGACACGCCTTCCTCTTGGCACATTTCTCCCTTAAACTCTCCATTCATGCCTCTTCGAATTCTGCAGCACTGCTGGTCACAGCTGACCTCCAGTTAGAGCACTCAAGGGCCAGGGCTTCCCAGTTCTCGGTGTCTATGCCACAGTTTTTAAGGTTGGCTTTGAGCCCATCTTTAAATCTCTTTTCCTGCCCACCAACATTACGTTTCCTGTTCTTGAGTTGGGAGTATAGTAACTGCTTTGGGAGACAGTGATCAAGCATTCGGACAACATGGCCAGTCCAGCAGAGTGGATGAGGTAGGAGCATCGCTTCAATGCTGGTGGTCTTTGCTTCTTTCAGCACGCTGACATTTGTCCGCCTGTCTTCCCAAGAGATTTGCAGGACTACTCATTATAGTAACCCCTCATGTACTGTGTGGGATCCATTCCCAGACCCTTCACATAGTACATTTTTTGCATAATCTGTACCCTATGTTTCTGACTTCAAATGAAAAATGCCTTGGGCTCTTGGCTGAAATATACCATAAAACTACTCTGGAGAAATTAGAAAATGTTCATAGAAGGCCTCCATTGTGAGTTTGTGCTCAATTTTGGTGGAATTCCTGGAGCAAGTTGACCACAAAATTGTGCTTGAATCCTGGAGATAATACTTCTCTAGGCCATTCAGAGATATTCTATAATATCTAAGGTTCTTGGCATTTAAATAAAAGTGTTCAACAGCCTGACATAATGAGTGGGCCTCCTGTGCACAATTTATTGTTATTTACTTTCAAGACAACTTTACCTTATAGCATCAAAGGAATGAGAGACCTCCCAGAGTCCCAATTGCCCGGCTGAGGTCTTGAAACTCAGGATAATGGTTTCCTTTATTGAGTCTATCCACTTGTGATGTCTGCCCTTTCCCCCTTTGCTTTATGATCTACTTCCAAATTCTACTCAATATATGGTTCCTAAAGAGAACTTCATTGTCTCAAGAAGACTAGATTGAATTCTTTTTCTTGACATATAACTTTGTACATACTTTTTTTTTTAAAAAAAAAAAGTAGAGCAGTTTTAGGTCATGCAAGTGGAACCTACTACAATGTAGAAGCAAAATGTAGCAGAATAGTATAATCCATATTCAAGATTCCAGATATTCTACTCCAGTCCATGCCATTGTAATTTTCTTCCCTGAATCTACAGTCAATCAGCGTTTTGTGCCATTGACCTCACACAATCCTGATTGACTGAATTTTTGGGTGCTTTTCCTTTATTTTTCTCTCCAAAAATATTTTATATCAATCTCAGGTGTCCTGTTACTTCTCTATTAGGTTTGGGTGATATTTTATATTTGTAATAAACAGCAGTAAGAACACTGGTCTAGAACACTGGAGAACAAGGGTTCAATTCTGCTTATTCATGGAAACATGGATACTCAACCCCAGAAAAACCCATGATAGGTTCACCTTAGAATCACCATAAGTCAGAAATGGTTTAAAGGCACACAGAAACAAAAGTCAGACTGCCCCTTTCACAAAAGAAATTGAAGATTGCTCCCTGAACAGGAGAACATAAGGACAGACATCTCAAACATCCAAGAAGAGCAGGTGCAGCAAATACTATGCATGCCTGCCTGTTGCAAGATCAGACTGAATTTTGCTTACTATTATGCAGACATGCTGGCCCTGATCCAGCTGTTGCTGTAGTTTGGGAAGGGCCTCATTTCACTCCCATTTGATGTGTTCGTCAGATGAGTGCTGTGACAGCCATATATTTGAGCATTGTATGTGAGGAAACCTTCCTTGCCTGAGCCAAATGCCACAGTTTCTACCAAACCCATGGGAAACAAAATGGTAGGGAAGTGTGTCCTTTGAGGCCCATATTTTGCGCTGAAAACTTTGTTATGCTTGGTATCCTCCAACGTCTTTCTAATTTTTCTGGTGACATAACCTGTCCAGCCATGCCATGCCCCAAAAGTGTTACTTTTATTCTTGCGAGCTGCGGTTGATGTCCAGTTTAATGCTGGAGAAAGGCTGGAAGAGTCTAGGCTGTCAACCTGTTGATGGCATCATGACACCCTTCAGTCTCCCAGGACACTTTCTTGCCAACCAGTGGCTGTTTGGGTCAGATGGCAGTATTGGAGCTGCAATTGTTCTCCCCTGCCCTAAAGAAACATTTTGGTGGATTATTTATGTCTGAAATTTACTTCATCTTTTGTGTCTTCTGTGCACCACTTTCATTGCTCTTTCTGTGTATCCATTCATTCAGTAATTAGGAATGGACATGGGATTATGACAACATCTTGTAATGAATGAGTGAATGAATGAATGAGTATCTTCTTGCTATAGATATATTTTGGGAGTAGTTTACCTAAGACACAGGGAATTATTGCTGATGGGATCCCCCAGCATTTCTATTTTTAGTTACAACAGCTGACAGAGTGATAGTCAGATTAGGAGGATTAGATCAGTGGCATTTTCTTAAGCTCTTCCTTCTCCTCTACCACCCAAAATGGCATTTACCTCCCAGAGACAACATTTAGGTAGTTGCCCAAATAGGAGCCCCCATATGAGTATTTATAACTAAAAATTAGAAACGTTGGGATACAGAGTAATAAATCTTGACTTGTGGTAATTTGGGCTCTGTTGATCTATGTTCGAATTAAAAAATAAAACAATTTTCATGGCTGAATGTGCCCCCCCCCCCAATGGCACAAATAGGTTGGGGAAGGTGTTGCTTTCCAGATGTTCCTGGGCTGCTGTTTTTATCATGCCTAGCCAGTCAACTGTGTGGAAAAATTGGAGTTGCAGTCCAATATCCTTTGGATAGGGGTCGTTGTTGCCTAAAGTCAGAATGGGTTTTAGTTATTGATTTATTAAGTACCCGAAAGCTCCGTATTGTTCAGAATGTGGCAGCCAGGCTACTCACAAGAATACCCATGAAATGCCATATAACACCAGTGCTGCAGCATTTGCATTGGCTTCCAACCGATTACCGTGGTCTATATAAGATGCTAGTTCTGACCTTTAAAACTCTTTACGGCCAGGGCCCATCGTACCTTAGGGACCGTCTCTCCTTCTCCCATCACCGGAGGTCACAACGACCATCCTAACGCGACTTACTTTACGTACCGGGTCCTAGAGAAGTGCACTTGGAAAGGACCAGACGCAGAGCTTTCTCTGTTTCTGCCCCTGCCTTATGGAATGCCTTGCCGCCCTATATGAGAGCCATGCGTGAGTTAGGGCCTTTTACCCTAGCACTTAAGACCTGGCTTTTTACTAGAGCTTTTGATCTATGTTAATTTTATCAATATTTGTATGTATGTATTTTTATCCTTTACAATTTTATCTTGTAAATCGCCTAGAGCATCTTGAATGGAGGGCGATTAATAAGTAATTAAATGATGATGATGATGATGATTCAGGTGTAATCGTCTTTGAAGTGGACCTATAAGTCTGATGGAAAAGTTGAGGCGAAAGGAATCTGTTAAAAAGGTAAAATAAGAGTAAAGAGACTTGTGTAAAAGATTTCAGTGGAAGAAATGGTAAGATCTTCATAGGTCCCTTTGGTCTTTCAAATCATCTGGAGAGACTCTCTCCATATGCTCTTGATATCTACTTAAAGTAGAGCATTTTGTGGGGTGGCACCTACTGTGTGCAATTCTCTTCTTTTAGGACAGTGGTTCTCAACCTAAGGGTCCCCAGATGTTTTGGCCTTCAACTCCCAGAAATCCTAACAGCTGGTAAACTGGCTGGGATTTCTGGGAGTTGTAGGACAAAACACCTTGGGACCCACAGGTTGAGAACCACTGTGTAGCGAAATGTGTAATTATATGGGAAATTTAGAACTTGTTGTGATAGTTAAGACATAACTTACCTTGCAGGGTTGGTGAGTGAACCGCCATTTTGTAGCACTTGGAATCTGATATCCAGAGAGGAGCTAATTTACATAGCAGCGACCGGATTGGTCATATGTAAATGAGCGTGTGCCAGAGTTTGAAAGTGTAGTTGGCAGTTGGCAGTTGGGGAAGCAGCTGAACATTCTAAAGCAGTTAGGATGGGGAAAGCTATCTGTTAGGACAGAATAGTGAGTTGTCGCTAGTGAAGATAGGTTAAGAAATGTGTTAACAGAAGATATTTGCTGGAATAATTGATATAATAGGTTGAGAATAGTCTGAGTTCTGCCCCTGCAAAGTAAAAGTGTTCCTTGCTGTGTTTGCAAGACTGTGTGAGAGGAAATAGCACTGTAACATTGTATTTTCAACCAAGAAAGCAAACCTCCAATGTAACCAACACTCTTCTGTGCCAGACAACAATAAAATAAACGTTGTTACTGTTTCATTCAAGCAAAAAGACTCTAAAATACTGGTTGAGAGTTAATTAGGAGTTTTTCCTCTGAGTGTGAAGAAACCTCTGTGAAGAGGATCCCACAGATTAATTTCTGTGAAGAGGGACCTCCATATATCTATTCGTGGCAGGGATTGAGATGACAAGGTTATCCTCTGCCTGAAGTTGAAGAGACACGTCTTCACACACTGCTTTAGGATATTGATATGCTCTATTTATCTTTAGTTTTTGAAACACATTACTTATTTAATCTTTCCTTGTATAAAATAATGACTTTTCTTCCCCCAGAATTTGTAATGTACATGTTGGTGGGGTGTCTCGTTCAGTCGTTTTCGACTCTTCGTGACCTCATGGACCAGTCCACACCAGAGCTCCTGTCGGCCGTCACCACCCCCAGTTCCTTCAAGGTCGAGCCAGTCACTTCAAGGATACCGTCCATCCATCTTGCCCTTGGCCGTCCTCTCTTCCTTTTTCCTTCCATTTTCCCCAGCATCATGATCTTCTCCAAGCTTTCCTGTCTTCTCATGATGTGGCCAAAATACTTCAACTTTGCCTCTAATATCCTTCCCTCCAGTGAGCAGTCGGGCATTATTTCCTGGAGTATGGACTGGTTGGATCTTCTTGTGGTCCAAGGCATTCTCAGGATTTTCCTCCAACGCCACAGTTCAAAAGCATCTATCTTCCTTCGCTCAGCCTTCCTTATGGTCCAGCTCTCGCATCCATAGGTTACTATGAGGAATACCATTGCTTTCACTATGCGGACCTTCATTGCCAGTGTGATGTCTCTGCTTTTCACTATTTTATCGAGGTTGGCCATTGCTCTCCTCCCAAGAAGTAGACGTCTTCTGATTTCCTGGCTGCAGTCTGCGTCTGCAGTAATCTTCACACCTAGAAATATAAAGTCTGTCACTGCCTCCACATTTTCTCCCTCTATTTGCCAGTTGTCAATTGGTCTGGTTGCCATGATCTTGGTTTTCTTGATGTTTAAATGCAGTCCAGCTTTTGCACTTTCTTCTTTCACCTTGGTGATAAGGCTCCTCAGCTCTTCCTCACTTTCAGCCATCAGAGTGGTATCATCTGCATACCTAAGGTTGTTAATGATTCTTCCAGAAATTTTAACTCCATCCTTGGATTCGTCAAGCCCCGCACGTCGCATAATGTGTTCTGCGTACAAGTTGAATGGGTAGGGCGATAGTATACAGCCCTGCCATACTCCTTTCCCAATCTTGAACCAGTCTGTTGTTCCGTGGTCTGTTCTTACTGTGGCTACTTGGTCTTTATACAGATTTCTCAGGAGACAGACAAGGTGACTTGGTATCCCTATACCACCAAACACGTGCCACAGTTTGTTATGGTCCACACAGTCGAAGGCTTTAGAGTACTCAATAAAGCAGAAGTTGGTACAGATGTATATACAATATGACCCCCATATCCATGGTGAGAGGGACATGGGTTTAGAAAAAGAATTTTCAAAGACACTTGTAATGACTATAAGTCCCATATGTTTTGATTGACCTAAGTTGCAAAAGGTCTATGTTTGAGGAAGGCCTGTGCTTGAGAGAAAATGCTGATGTTTGGGAAAAGAGTTGTTCCAGAGAAAAGAAGTTACTTTCAGATAATTACAATACATCAAGTCAGAACCGGTTCCCATACAATTTCAAGCATATACTTGCAACAAGTCAGGGTCAGTAACATGAAAGCACAATTGTCTAAAGAATCATATGTTGTTACAGCATAGAAAACCAATGGGATTGCATGGTGGTTAAGATGCTTGTGACGTAGCCAACATTAGACGAATGGGGTAAATGATCTTTGTAAGCCAATAAGGATATGCTTGCTAATTTCTGTGGAGGTGATAACCATTTTGCAACCATTTTGAAAATTGGACAAATCCTTTGCATGTATGCATGTATTTGTCACATTGCTATGGCCACACAATAAATAGTTCTTTTGCAGTTTGAAGATCCAACTTTTTGTGGTGTTTTTCCTCGCCCCCTCCACAGAAAAGGGGCCTTTTACTTTTGACTTTGGATTAAGAGGAGTATTTTTTTACATCTTTTACATCTTTGCTCCTTCAATGGGCTATACATTCTTGTACTTTGCATGGATATGTGAAACTCTGAATAATAATGAATTATATTGACATGAAGGACTACTAGCATAAGAAGACCATAGAATGTCTCTGGAGGACTTAGAAAATGCCTACTTGACTATCAATAAGTAGAAGGCTTGTGTAATGCTAGCTTTTCCTCACCTAGTTAGTAGCTGAGTCCTAGCCCTCTATAACATACTTTTCAAGTGTCCCAGTTTGACAAGGATAGTTCTGAATAATTCTTTATCATCCCACTTTTCCAGTTGCAGTTTCCCTCTATTTCTTCTGCTTTCCCCCTTTGCCATCGGTTTAATTCAATTACTGCAAATTGAGTTCACAGTCTTCAGCATTCAGCTAACTCAGGAGACTCAGGCAAAAGTAAACTGTGGCAGCCTCTCCAAGCTTATGTGTCCTTGCTTAACAGCTTTTATCATTTTGATCAAACTCTGTTGCTTAGCTACATTGACCAAGTTTACATCTGTGAAATGTTGGATGGTATGCTATGATCAAAATAAGTTGATAATGGGAAATATTCACCTTTAACACCAATGGTGATATACTATTTGCAGTGACGGTGTCGTGGTTTGAGTATTGATTACTAGGGATGTGGAGCCTTTCTTTCCTGAAAACTTGCAGTTTCACTCTGTGATCATTTCCTTTTTCCTCAGTGGATAATTAGAATATGTTCACTATGACACAACTTTAGTGTGTGATGTCTGGTGGTGTTTGATTTACTTTGCTTTTGGTCTCTGTCCTTTGAGGTTTCTATTTGGCACAAGGATGCATGTTTGTTGTTGCTTTTAAGTGGCTGCCACTAACTAGGAGCTGGAATGACTTTTAATTTCTTCAGTATATTTAGAAAAGTTCTCAGCAAGTTGGGAAAGAAGAAGCTGTTTCTCCCACCTTGACAATAAGCTATTTCCTATAAAATTTGAAAATGTCTGTTTTCCCCCCTAAGGTCCCCATCTTTTGAGAGTAAAAGGTTTTAATTAAAATACTTTCAGTCAAATTTGTAAATGACATTACCAATATTTTATACTGGCGTGTGCATGCATGTATACATGTACATGAATTAGTAAGGTAACAGTAAGTAGATACAATGACTTCCAGTCCAGCCTAATGTTACAGGGAAATTCACCTGGCTGAAAAGTATCTGCAGTGATTTGCTGAATTTGAATACATAATGCAGGAAAATGTGTCATTGTTTGTGATTATTATTCATGTTTGTATCGTTCCTCATTTACTAAGTACGGAAGGCAATGTATATGGTCTTCTATGCCATTTGCATCCACAGAACCCCATAAGATGTCAAGGAATGAGCAAGTATTGAGTGTTTATGCACCACACAGGTATAGCAGTTTGATACCACTTTAACTGGCATGTCTGCATTCTACGGAATCCTGTGATTTGCAGTTTGCTGAAGGATTTCAAATTCTCTGCCAACCTAGCAGTTCGAAAACATGCCAATGTGAGTAGATAAATAGGTACTGCTTTAGTGGGAAAGGCATAAGATGCTCAAAGCAGTCATGCCAG
Organism: Anolis carolinensis; assembly: GCF_035594765.1. Lineage (NCBI taxonomy): Eukaryota > Metazoa > Chordata > Lepidosauria > Squamata > Anolidae > Anolis > Anolis carolinensis. The sequence continues at coordinate 351,567,426 of NC_085841.1, forward strand.
TCACATGACCAGGAGGTGGCAACACAGGTTCTTTGGCTTGGAAATGGAGAACAGCACCTCTACCAGAGCCAGAGATGAGCACCACCTCCAAAGCCGGAAATGAAAGGAGAAGCCTTTGCCTTTGTTTGTGTTTGTGTGTCTCATTGTATTGTCACAAGGCATTGAATGTTTGCCGGTAGTGTTTGCATTGTAATTCCCATGGGGGGAAGGGCAGAATATAAGTGTTGTTGTTGTTGTTGTTGTTGTTGTTGTTATATTTGGTAGAGAGTTAGGGTGCATCTACACTGCAGAAATACACTGCAGTTTGACACTACTTTAGCTTGCAGACTGGATGCAAATAATGGGAATTGTAGTTTTACAAGATCATTAGCCTTTTCTACTGAACAGTGCTGGTGCCTTTTCAAACTACAACTTCTAGTATTCCATAATATTAAGCCATGGTAGTTAAAGGGGTGTCAAACGGCATTAATTCTACAGGAAGTGCACAGGGAGAAATCTCATGCTGTGGATATTATATTCATAGATGGAGAATCTGTGAATACAGAGGGTTGAGTGTAATTCTAAAGGTATGATAGCTCTCTTCTCAAATTGGAAGGACTATATACTCAGGTGAGCAGAAGAATAGAAGATACATAGGAGAAGATATGTCTCACTAGAAAAGTCAATAATGCTTGGTAAGGCAGATGGCAGTAAGAAAAGAGTAAGACCATATTATGGATGGAAAATCTCATTCAAGGAAGCCATAGCCCTTAATCTGCAAAACCTGAGCTGGGCAGTTGAGAACTGGGTGACTTGGAGGTCTCTCATTCACAGAGTCCTCAACATCAAGTCAAAACTGACTTGATGGCAGTTAACAACAAATACTAGTGGTAGCTTCTATGTCAATGGGAATGTGAGCCCACTGTGATTAGTCTGAACTTTTAAGAAGTTATGCAAGATGCTGAATCTTATCTTCAAAGTAGGCTCAACACCTTGATAACTGCTTTAAGGATTGGATCAAAACCCAGAGTGTATTCACTATCCCCACTGACATGGAACCCTCCAGCCACCACTGCTGCATATTTAATTTTCTCTATCAGATTTGAAATACCATCCAAGGGCATATGCTGTTTTTCTGCAGGAAATGATTCTTAACTGAAAGAGGAGAATGTGTAATGCTGAGTATCAGTGGCAGTGCAAAAAGGGAGATGGGAGGGGGGAACTTTAGATGCATGTCCTAATTAAAAGTTGAAAGAAGGTGGGCTTTTTAATGGGAAATTTGCTTCCTGGAGAGTTTTCACAGCTTGGCATTGAAACAAGCAAGAGTTTGAAGTTGTTTCTTTCTGCATATATTTCTGTGTGTTTTGAGATACTTACTAATTTGGGAGGCTGGTTTAAAAGCAGTCTTAGGCCCCATCCTCACTGCCCTATATCCCAGGATCTGATCTGGATTATCTATTTATCCCAGATTATCCAGCAATGGAGACTCATATAATCCAGTTTAAAGTAGATAATCTGGGATCAGATCTTGGGATATAGGGCAGTGAGGAAGGGACCTTAGAGTTGCTTTCTTTGCCCTCATTTAGTAACAAGTGAAATTTCCCTCCCTTTTTCTCTTCCTAGAATTAGGCACAAAAATTGTCAGCTGAACTATGATCTCCTGTTTAAACCTTCATTGTCTAAAGATCTCTGTGTGAGAGCCCTTGGAGTTGTCAGGGCCCGTTACAGGGCATTAGTGTTAAATGTAGATCTACAACTGAGCCGGATTTAATATCTCACATTAATCCCCACGATGGTCCCGTTTGAGAAAGCAAACCCAAGTGTGTTTTTGGAGATAGGCCTCTGCCGTTTCCAAGTGACGGATTCAGAGAGGATATGGTGGCAACTGCTATGCAGATAAAAATATGTGGGGGCTCTGAAACAAATGGAAAGACATTGGAAACATGCAGAGCCAAGAGGCAATAAGCTGACTGTTAAATCAGTACCTTCGCATCTGCATGGCACTTCAGATTTCTACTGCACACTTCAGTTGATTTTCTTATCAAATCCTTCATTTCTATATGGGAAGTAAAAAAGGACTAGAGTTATATAAGGAATCACTGTGCATCAAAACATTTAATGTAGCTATTAAATATGCATGCAATAATTTACTTTAAATCACTTAAAAGTTAAAACATAAAAATGAGAATCAAAATATAGTATACCACTGCTAAAAGACTTTCTGCCATGACCAGTTAATAGTCAAAACACCTGGGTGGAATAAAATACAGAAATAGATCAGGGTGGAGGCCAACATAGCCTTGCATGCACTCAAACTGATTTAGTTTGGCAGGGACAGTCCCAGTTAATCCTCTATCATCTCATTTTTAAAGCTGCTTTCAGTATCCCAATTTCACTTTCCTTCCCCACATGTTTTCCATTTACTTCATTTGCTGCAAATTGAGTTCAGTGCAAAAGTATCTTCTAATCCCTTAACATAGCTAGGGCAGCAGGAAGAGCAGCGTAGCTGCAAAATCTTGCATTTTCTGGTAGACAGAGGCAACAGCAAACTTTTGAATCCTTTCTCCTAACTTTGTGTGTTTCTCTCATTAATAAATTTGCAATGTTCACTGCACTTTGAAGTTGCTGGTCCACATTGTACACATATTTCATCTGTGAAATGTTGGGGGATCTGGCCTCCCATGGTAGGGAATTCCATATTCTGGGAGCAGCCATGAAGAAGGCCTTCCAGCTTCCTTAGTGCTGCATGCATACAGTTTGATACAGATCCCATCTGACTTTGGAAGCTAAACAGAGCCAGCCCTAATTTGTACTTGGATGGGAGTTTGCCAATTAATATTAGGTGCTGTAGACTATACTGCAGGTGAAGGAGTTGGAAAAATCACCTCTTAGTGTTCCTTGTCTAAGACAATCCTATGAAATGTAAAGAGTCACCATCACTCAACAGGCAAAACCAAAGTCTGTAATGCATCCCCAAGCATACTCACTGTATGACTGAAATGGAATTATCCAGCCTGTGGCTGGATATGCTGTGGCTAGCAGTCTGTTGTTCACATCATCTTTGACAGGTTTAAAAAGGATATCTCTAGCTTTCTCTGCTACATCCATACAAGATGTGCACACTGTGGGTGGCTGTCCGGCCCACTCTTTCTGATTCATTATCAAAGGCAAGAAAGAAACAATAGCCATGACAAAATAGCTGTTGATCAGGTCACGCTTCAATCTCTCCTTAATGCTCCAAGGTTCAGTTTTCAAGTCTGGAGTTCATGATGAGTCTTTGAAAATGAGTGGAGATATTAAAGTGAACTCTCGATGAGTAGGAGGGTTGGTTCCTAATATGAAGATGTGTGGACATTAGATCTTGGTTTTTAAAAATAAGAATAATGGAGAGCTAATTAAATGGCAAGTATATGAGCAGTTATTGAATGCACCACAAGCTCCACTGTTAGCGTCTGAGAGTTATTGTCATGCTGGGCCTTACAGAATGATGCAGCTTGTTGTGACATATTAATCAGCCATGGAGAGTCTGGCAAGGAATTCAAGTGATGCTTAAGTGGGTGATATTGTGATAGATAGAGGAACCATCATGGAAGGAGGGACATTTTAGTACATCTGAGCTCCCCAGGCTTTTGGCAGTGGAATTAAAACAAGAGGTTTAGCATACATTCATCCAACAAGGTTTCCAGCAAGAATGTGATGGTCATCTAGGCCAACCCTCACCAAGGTAGGGCATTTTCTGTTTTAGCCACACTGTATCCTTCCTGACTATATAGGATTTGGGGCATCTTACAATGTAGATTAAAAAAGAAAACAGCTAAAAATCAATCGATATCAAAGAATGATGAAGATTATTATATTTAAACAGAACTGCATTAAAATGATTTAGAAGCATTGAACAAGTCCCACAATTCTACCTACCCCCTATCGTTAAAAGACCTCTTCATAGCAACATTGTTCAACTATAGAATACATTGCCTTGAGGTGTTGTGGTGTCCTTCTGTGGAGGTTTTTAAACCAAGGCTGGATGGTTATCTGTCTGAATTGCTTTGGATAGCACCATTGCTGATGGATAGCATCATGGGATTGGATTCTATCGTCCTGGTGGTCTTTTCCAACTCTATGGCTGTATTTGGTGATATCAGACACAGTTGTATCAAACTTGTGGCCCTTCAGATGGTTTTCAGCTCCCAGAATTCCTGGCCATTAGACAAGCTAGTTAGGGCTTCTCTGAGTTGGCATCTGAACATCTGGAGGAGACCACAAGTTTGACCCTAGGGAGCAACAGTGTGGACACTATTCAGGTAGCTGGACAAATTGTCATTTGCTGTTGAGTGTCTTGAAGTAGAATCTGACCTCATAAGGTTTTCTTGGTAAGATTTATTGAGAATGTGTTCCCCAGCCTTTGTGTTAGGCTGAAAAAGTGTGATTTGTCCAAGATCACTCAGTGGACTTTCATGACTAAGTGGGATTTAAATTCTAGTATCCTGGATCCTTTGCTCAATACTTTAGCTTTCCACACTGGGTAGAGCATTCTCTAGTCTCTTTTTGTTGTCCGTTTTGTGCTTTCAGTTTGACTCAGACTTGTGGAGACCTTCCTATAGAGTTATCTTGAGAAGATTATTCTCTCAGCCTTTCTTTTAGTCTGAAAGAGTGTGATTTCCCCAACTCTACCCACTCTACCCTTTGGACTGCCATGGCTGAATAGCGATTCAAACCACAGTCTAGTGGAGATCTAGCAAAACAGTTACACCACTATTAATCTGAACAAGGCTATTGCACCATAGTTTTTCATTATTGATGTAGATCCTATTTGCATATGTTGCTTTATCTCAAGTTTCTCTTTTCTTTTCTGGCTTTGACTCATTTGGCTTCTGCTTTCCTTATATTTCAGGATCCACAATTATCAGCTTTAATTTTTGACAAGCTTCAAGTGCCTGAATATTTACAGAAACCCAGGAGCGAAGGGGAGAACAGGTGTGATGTGTGTGCCGCCCACCTGAACCAGCTGAAGCAAGAAGCCATCCAAGTCATCCACAAGCTCGACCAAGTCAACTGCCAAGAGGTGGTAGATCCCACACAAAGTGCTGTGGCAATGGCCACCATGTTGCCAAGGCTGACGTCCCAAAATGTGGTCACTGTGTCTTCTCAGAGGGACTTGTCTCTCGTGGCTGGGCAGGTGGGGAGGCAGCCCGGCAAAGCTGCAAGCCTTTTCTCTGGGCCAGAGAAGAAGAAGGGTCTTGGCTGGCCTCAAGGTACCGGTGGATTCCCCAACTCCAGTGTCCAAGTGACTGTGGCTCCCAGTGGCCTTAGTGGGGCCTTGAGTTCAGTAACCATCCAGGCTCAGCAGTACCTTGAAGGAATGTGGAGTATCTCCAGAGTGAACAGCTTTCTTCCCCAGTCTTGTCTAGTAAGTAACAGACCACTTGGTCTTAAATAATGCCAAGAGTTATGTAGTTGGCCTCCACATTTGTGAGTTTGACTTTTGTGGATTTGATTATTCATGGATTTGATTAAGATTAATCTTTCAGTCATCCTGTATGATGTATAGTAAACTTCAACCAAAAGTTGAAGGAGTTGAGCAGGAGGTTCACAGATTTCTATAGAGGCATTCTTTCAGGTTAAAAAAAACAATGTTTGTAGCTCCCATTATTGACTATGATAGCAAAGAATGATGGGAGTTGCAATCCAGCAATATCTGGAAGGCTTGCTTCTCCATATAGGGTTATGCCATTTCTTTGTCCCTATCTTAAGTTTATATCATTGGCTGCAATTGATATTAAAATTGTTTGGGTGAATACTGTAAAAGGGCAGAGGAGAGGTTAAGATAGCTTTTGTTAAATGTTATTGCATTTGAGTGGTCACAGGCCATTCCCAGCTAAAACATTTCTCCCTGTAACAGTTCCACTTTATGTGATCAAGCTCTAAACTTGTCATAAATGTAGACCCATAATCCTTTTTGACGCCTGTGTAAATAATTGCTGTCTACAACGGGTGCATTTTCTTTGTCCACTGAAGAGTGTAATTATGAATGCTACTTTTTCATAATAGCTTTTGATTCACCCCAAAGTTAACAAACTGGAATACATATCGCACCGTGGTTTACAGATAATCCTTGGATGAAGTATGACAGCTGTTTAAATCTAAATGGCTTCGCTAAACTCTCAGGAAAATATTGAATTAAAAGTAGAAATGTGAAAAAGAAAATGTAATTATGTGAGCTAGGCTTCAGTTGGGATTCTAATAGACACTGATATGAATCTGTGAATCTACTGGAAATGTGCAAATAGGTGGCAACGACAAAAATATTATTTGGCATATTCTTAGGTAACTGTACTTATATGCACCATAAAATGGAGGAAAAGGATAATATGGCTATCACGAGGGCAGTAAAATCTTCATAGTAAATAGAGCATGGTTTGCAGATGGCTTTTTCATGCATTATGTGTCAAAACAAAAATAATGTTCTATTTTATGGGATTGAAATGAAAACTGGTGGTATGGTTTCCCTTGTAGACATGACACAGGGCCAATGTAAAATATTTCGCTGCTGAGGCGAAGGACAAGATGGTGGCGTGCCACTGTTTATTCCATCCCATGTACAAATGCTTATTAGACTTGGATGTGTCTCTTAAATATTGGCAGTGAGATGTCATCTTCTTCTATCACACCTGAAAGCAATAGGTCATCAGTGCTTGGGAAAACTGCTATTTTTAACTACAATTCTCAGACTGCCATTGTTGGCTGATGATTGGGGGACTGTTGTGGTCCAAAAAGTGATGGTTCAGCTTTGAATAGGGCAGATTGTGTGGCTCAAAAGAAACAGAAGAGAGACCGCAATTGCTACAATCCAGCACCTGCTTCCAGAGGTAGTTGGTTGCTCCAGTCTTCATGGTGGATCAGCCCTGACATTTAATGATGCACCAGCGTCCCTGGTTTGTCTCAGAAAGAGCTCAGCCTTGCATAAATCTTAGAGTTGGAAGAGACCACAAGAACCAGTCAGTCCTGCCCCATGCCAGGCTCCTGACAGAGGCCATCCAGCCTTTGTTTTAAAAACCTCCAGGAAGGGAGATTCTACCAGACTCTAGTGCTCAGATTCCACTCCACAACTATTTAACTGCAGTACAACCCCTTATCCATAGTTTCACCTACTCAAGCTAAAAAAAGTATTGCCACCCAGAAGTGTTTGTGGGCCTCTCTAGGGTGCCATTTTATCCCAACTATAGACAAATATAGGGTTTGCTATTATCCACAGTTTCAAGTATCCACATGGGGTCTTGGAATTATCCCCCATGGATATGGGGGTCTTTTCTCCATCTAAACTCATAGGGATTGGCTTCCAGGTCTCTGACCACTTTGGTTGACCTTCTCTAGACACGTTCCAGCTTGTCAGTAGCCTTTTTGAATTGCAGTTTCCAGAATACTCAGTTTTCCAAGTGATCAGGACTATTACTTCCCTTGATCTAGACACTACATTTGTATTGATGAAGCCAAGAACTGCATTTGGCTTTTTAAGTTGCTGGGTCACTTCTGATTTTTCTCCATTGCTCATGAGCAGCCAAAAGTAAGAAGGTGGTTTCATGATATGGCCCACAAAGCCAGTTCAACCTTATTATTAGGTGTTTTTTTTCTCATTATGTGTAAACTCTGTTGGGCTTTCTCCCTAGTTCTAGTGGAGAGAAATAGGCCTATAGAGTGGAGCTGAATCGGCTGGGCTGTGGTGCAGCTGTTTAGTAGCCAGGTGCAATAAATTACTACTGACTGAGAAGTCATGAGTTCGAAGCCAGACCGGGTCGGATTAAGCCCCCGGCCATTAATAGCCTCTTACTGTTGTCCTGTGCAGCTCGAAAGACAGTTGCATTTGTCGAGTAGGAAATTTAGGTACCGCTTTATGCGGGGAGGCTAATTTAACTAATCTAGGACACCATAAAACCTTCCAGCAGCGTGCGGAGGAATTGAGGAAATACTCCATCAAGGACTTGGTGTCCCAAGTGGATGGTGAAGTGGCAGCTCCCCCTGTGGCTGGAATCAAGCAACTCTCATGAAGCTGGAAGCTGGAAAAATGTTAAATTGCCTCTCTGTCTGTCTATATATGCCAGGGGTCCCTAAACTTTTTAAACAAGGGGCCAGTTCACGATCCTTTGGACCATTGGAGGGCCGAACTATAGTTGGCCACCGAGCAATAATAAATAACAACAACAACAACAACAACAACAATAAAATAGAGGGTTGGAAGAGACCCTTTGGGCCATTGAGTCCAATCACCCTCTGCCTTTGTGCACTGAAAGCACAAACAAAGCATCCCTGACAGATGGCCACCCAGCCTCAATGATGATAATAATAATAATAATAATAATAATAATAATAATAATAATAATAATAATAATAATAATAATAATGGTTGTAAGAGAAGAAGAGACCCCTTGGGTCATTTAACCCAACCCCCTTCTGCCCTTGTGCTGTGGGGGCCGGATAAATGGCATTGATGGGCCGCATCCGGCCCCCGGGCCTTAGTTTGGGGACCCCTGATATATGCCATATGTCTAATGGCATTGAATGTTTGCCATGTATATGTGCATTGTGATCTGCCCTGAGTTCCCTTCAGGGCGAGAAGGGAAAAATATAACTACTGTAAATAAATTAAAAAAAACAGACATACATACATACATACATGGTGTAAGTGCAGGCCAGTATCAAAGATTGCATTTCTCTGAACCCCATTCTTTCTGTTAATTTTAAAAGTGCTGCTGCTAGATTTCTCTGTCAGCACTGTTTTTTCCTCTTTTGGTGCCATAGACTAATATGGCTAGTTTAGTGGAGTCAGGCTGAGTGGATGTCACACAACTGGATGGATTGTGTATCCATGTGGGATTTCCCAGGTAAACACAATGAGGTTATATATCTTTGTTCTAGCTTGAGGGTAATGGAATGGAGTTAATGGTGATGAAGACATCATGTTGACAGTGAGAAGAGATAAGAGGACCACTTGCAGTTCACAAGGTCAGAATTCTGGGAATCCTTAAAACTTATATTGCAGGACCTGAAACCCCAAAGAGAAAGGAATTAGAAGAAAACCAGAAAACCGAAACTAACCTTTTAGCAGGAAACTTTGAGCAGATGGAATTCCTGCTCATTTATGCTGTTTATTTAATCAGCAAATTAGTTAACAGGTCTTTGTGGAAGGATTTAGATTAAAGAGAGTTCTTGCAGGGACAAAGAAATAATGAAAATATGTCTGCAAGCATACAGAAATAAAATATGAAGTACAGTATAAGATATACCTGTACCTTCAGTATTATTAATGACTTGTGGAACTGGTAAAAGGCAAAACATAGACATCATGGACTGGTCTGAATGAATTTCACAAGACAAAGGAAGAATGAATGAGTGAAATTGTACCTCCCCCCTCCCCACACACACACAATTCAATGTGCTTGGCTGACCTCAGGGTTTAGTACAGTATCTGCAAAGGGCAGGAAATCCTGGAGTCTTAATCATGCAGTTTGGGTTGATACATTTAGATTTTTCACATGTGTGAAAGTAAAAAAAAATACTTAATTACATTACAAACTGTTTAATAATAAACAGTAGAATTATTCATTTTATGCAACATGGAAGGGAACATTCTAATTGTAATTGGAAATATTACTCAAGATAATTGAGTAAAAGAGAGGAATGTGAATTGTTTTAGGTAGGGTTTTGGGTAATTGTGCTAATCTGGTTGAAAGATAACCTTCGTGATACATCCAGTGTTTATTTATCGTAGCTATCAGACAGCAATAGCAAGAAAGCATAGTTCCAGTGCGCATAGTGTTCACAGGGTATAATATCTGTTCAGCCACAAATCTGGCCATCATTCAGATAGTCTTTCTGAGAGAGCATTTGTTTTTTTCCCTTCCTTCCCCATCACATTTCCCTTTGGTGTCATTTCTGTCTAGACTTTATTGCTTGTATTGATTGTATGTAAGCCATTCTGCGAGTCTCTTTGGTTGCAAAGTGGAATAAACATACTTTAAGACCATAAACAAATATTTAAAGTCAGGAAAGCAGGAGGTTCCTTTTGAAAGCGTTTAAGACCAACGGACATGTTGGTAAAGCCAAGGCAAGGGCAGTGTTTGCACAGAAATAATTCACGCTGTCTTGCCCAAAACAGTCAGGACGAAGATGAACGTCTCAAACACTTTTTAAAACCAGGCACTGGGCCAGCAAGGAACCCTCTCATTCAAACACCCACACCCCAATCTCCATTTGATCTTTTCTTACCTGCAGGCCGAGGAGTTATTAGCACATATGCTCGTAAAAGGACATGCCCAAACTAGCAATGACAGCCAGTTGAGCCAAAAGAAGCTGCAAAATCATACCAAAAATGGTTGCCCTAGATTTCACCTGTTTCTACCAGGGAGTAGGTTGAATTAGCATGGATTCAGATTGTTTGTAGATAATCAGTGCAATGTGACCAGATCTTGAAAAGGGTTTTAAAAAAAACAACCCTATTATTTCATAATCACTCCAACCACCTATATTTTATTGAAAAAAGGTGTAGGTGCCGTTCTAAAGTCTCTTGCATGGATTAAGGGAGGATGTTGCATTTCCCCCAGAAGTGAAGATAGAGAGATAGTGGAGTTATTACTATTGAGGTGAAGCTACATGGACATAAATCATATATATTAAAACTTATCTTGTAGCACAATGTTCTTGATTATTTGCTTGTAATGCAATTCTTTGGGCTTTCATCTCAATTGAAAAACACTTCTTGGATTTTTGGCATGTGGCCGCCCCTCCAGGCAAGATTGCTTTTTTGTGCAGTTCATGGTGCATGGAACTGGTTGGTGCAAGATGATAATTCCACCAGAAAGTGGTTCTTCCCAAGGTTGAATTTTTAATGGATACTTGCATATCAGTACATCAATATTATTGCATCCCCACTCAGCAGAAAGTTTGTGTATTCACGTGCACACAGAAAAAGCAAAAAAGTGGATAATAATAATAATATTAATAAAAACTTTATTTGTATTCCGCCCTATCTTCAGGGCGGATTCCAACATACAATGGCTAACATTCAATGCCATAGCTGTGTGGTCAAAAAGGACTGCAAAAGTAGACTGTCCTTCAATAGTGAAGTTTTTTTGTCAGAGGGAAATGTGTGTCCGATTATGGCAGACTTAGTGGTGCTGATGTGAGTGGCATTAAAGGCATCATTGCAGAACCAATGTGGACCAGGAAAACACAGTGCCAAACTGATTTTTTTTCATCAGTGTAGATAAAACCTTATTTTTAGCACTGCTCTTCATGTTATCTGTTCTACATTGTAAAGAAGCTCTTTTGTGCTGAATCTCTGTTGGGAATAGGGCAAGCAGGAGCAGCAACAGCAACTGTAAAACTTAAAGTGGATTTGCTGCTCCTATAGTAATGGACTTACACGCTGTCTGTGGCAGTGAATGTTCATAGCAGAAAAAGTTAGGACAAACTTGATTGTCCAAATACAAATGTTCCAATTCAGTCATTCGGACATCTAGTGGTAGTTCAGGCTTGATTTGCTGATATATCCATTTATTTGACATTTTGGCAGTGCATGGTATCTGTAGAACTTTCTTCCAGCACCACGTTTCTAATAAGTTGACAATGGTCCCATCCTGATTAGGTTATACACACACTGTATCTGACTTATCACAGGGTTTTCTTTGCTGAGAGAGTGTGACTTGCTCAAGGTCACTTACTGGGTTTCTGTGTAAGCAGAGATTTAAACCCTAGTCCTGCAGAGTCTTAGTCCAGCACTCAAACCAGTCCACCACTCTGACTCCCTGTTTGTTCAATATTGTTAAGTGCTGTCAAAGCATAATTTTTATTTACATTTGTGTTTTTCCCCTTGTTGTACAGGTTTTGGTCCCCTAACCCTTGCAAATGTGGGGGTCTGATTGTAGCTCTTCTGTGTATTGTTTCCATAAACTTTATTTCTACTGCAATATAATATGTTTCCCATGCTGGTTGTAGATCACTCCCACTCTTGGTTTAAATTTCTGTTTGATTTCCTGGATCTTGTGGAAGAGGTTCTTATTTATGGGGTTCACACAAGCTGAAGCTGACTTGGTGGTAGAGAACATCAGAGTAAATGTATTATCACTGTTTACAGTTCTTCAATATAGTTATATTAACTTAATTGATTATTATTATTGGTTTCAATTAGTGTTAGGCTAGTTTTGAGATCCTTGGCTATTGAATATGAAAGACTGACCAAGTCATATTTACGGAATTCCATAGGCCTTTCTAACATTTTATATACATCCATTTTAAAAGAAATTGACGGCAAATCTGAAGAACAATCTGGCTGTGCTAATTGAACAAGATTTATTATGCTCTTGCTAATGATGTGGCATTGTTTCATGATATAACATGTCTAACACAGTGCGGTGGTTTTCAATGGTGTTCTGTGTAAACTCTCAGTTCCCCCTTTTCCCTCCCATTTTATGTAGGGTATTGATTTTATTTCACTGTTCAAGCAGTAATGGATTTATAATTAGAATACAGTCTCAGTAATCAATGGTGAGATTATTAGGCATATAAATAGAACTTTTGAGACCAGAGATGAGGTAATTTCCTGCCGTAATTGAGGATCAATCATAGTGGTCTAGTGGATTTAAAGTAGCACTTCTGAGATTTAAGACAGAAGTGCTTCCAAAGAAGTAAATCTGGGCCTGCCACTTGCTTCTTACTCCACCGTCTTCTACTAACTGAACCGATAGATTTATTTCCATAGAGACTTAGTTTTATATATTTTATATACTCAGTTGTATGTCAGTTCACCTTCTGAACTCATGTTCACATGTTCGAAAATTTCTTGAATAGATTATCTTGACTTGCCCTGCAAAGCTTTTCAGGTCTTGTAAAATTCCAAAATGTATTAATCAAGTTTGAAATTAGTTTGCATAGTTTGGAAGCTTATCTTTACAATCAACAATTTTTTCCTGTTCATTGTTAACAAAGTACTTTATGGGATAGCCAGAGGGTGAGATGGTAAGCAACACTGACATGTTCCTGTGGTGGTAATATTACATTTCCTTCATACAGTATATGTACATCCTTGCTGTGGTGGCCATTTGGAGAGATTCATAGCTATTTTTGTAGTTTAGATCTTCACAAATGCAAAAATTAACATGAGTTGCTGTGAGGTTTGGACTGTATAGCCATATTCCAGCATACAGCCCGAAAAACGAACAGCAACCCAGAGATTCTGGCCATGAAAGCCTTCGACAATACAAAAATTAACATGTTGGTAATGCATAATTAACATGGCACTCTTTGAACAACCAGATACCCTTTCAAAATGATGGCAACACTTTTTTGTTTAAAAAATAACACTTGCACGATGTGTTTTTGGTTAGCCCAAAAAAGGTTTTGTGGATTTTGTTCTATTCCACAGTCTTATAAATAGTGAGCATTCACTGGGCTATATTTTATTTCTCAAATTAAATATCCCTGTATTGTTAAGTTAGGTTGAGAATTGGCATGTTGGGATTTGAACCAGTATCCCCCCTCTTCTTGACTGGCAACCTCCCCATTTCACCACATTTGCCAGGCACCAAAATCAGAAGATGGCTTGAAGGCAGGGAATTAGTAAATATAAGGCAACCTAAATGGTAGCTTGGCAGACCTTTTTTGGCTTTTCTGTAAGTAAGTGATTTGGAATGAGGAAAGAGCTATCACTTCCTCAACCTGTAAATACATCTAGTGGAACAAAAATAGGGTAAAAGCAGGTCGGTTCTTGATCGGCTGCCATATAACAAGTGGTAGATGTTGGCCAAGATCTAGAAAAGAAACTTCTTAAATCTGCCAACTCATTAAAATTTGACTATGTATTCCTCTACCATGTATTTGTATGCCTTGTGTAGACAAGGGTATGTAGGAAGATGAGGATGTCCTGCAATATGGATAGCTTGATAGGGCAACAGATCTGTTTTTGTTCAGATGTGGCCTTCCAGAGTTTATTGATCCCAGCTAATGAAATGTAATAGAGGTGTGTAATTGGCATCATGCATGGAATCCCATATTCACCAAACAAGGCTGTAGGACAAGTTCTGATTTCTACAATGGCTGTGCATGGGGGTGGGTGAAATGAAGGGGGTGATGACTGTAGCCATATAAAAATGGTGAAAGGAATAGGATGGAGACTAGGATTCGCAGTAACAGGTTCGAATTATAGGGAAGGAGATTCCACCTGAACATTAGAAATAACTTCCTGATGGTAAGAGATGTTCACCAGTGGAAATCACTGTCTTGGGGTGTAGTGGAGGCTTCTTTTTTGGAGGCTTTGAAACAGAGGCTGGATGGCCATCTGCCAGGTATACTTTGATTGTGCTTTTTCTGGATGGCAGGAGGTTGGACTAGATAGCCCATGTGGTCTCTGCCAACTCTATGATACTGTGATCTTTGCTTCTTTCATTCTTGCTTACAAGGATGAAGAATTTCAAGTATAGATCCTTCAAGGAGGCAGGAACAAACCATAAGAGGTTCTTCCCTCCTTGCTCCCTTGTTGTTGTATGCCCCCCTAGTCAACCTTGATTGATGGTAAACCCTTCTTAGGGTTTTCTTGGTGAGATTTCTTCAGAGGAAGTTTGCTACCTTCCTCTTGGCCTGAGAGAGTATGATTTGCCTGAGGTCATCCAGTGAGTTTCCCTGACTGAGCAAAGAATTGGATCCAGATTGTCCGGTACAACATTCAGACCCTGCTGCCTCTATTACTTTGCTGCTGCCACTGAATCTTGAATCCCCATGATACTGTGTAGTTTTGAGACAGGAATGGTGGAATTTTGAGCTAAAATCTGATTCCTAAAATCAGGTTCTGAGTCAATTCCACCTGGAAATGCATGGTGTGCTCTTTTTCAAATGGAACTGACCTCATGCCACCTCTGTGGGATCTATTCCATGCCATGTGGGATGACATCATAATATGCTGAACATGCACTATTTCTCTCCTTTTCCTCTGCCCCACCTTTTAAAAGTGCGTACATTGAATTTCCTAAGCGCCTTTTGAATTCAGGACACTTTGGGAAGACTCTTGCAGAGGCAAGCTGTGATAGGCCGATTCATAGTTATGTCTGAATATGCTTACATATGGAATCCAGGTTCCTTCTGAAGAGCTTTGCCGGCATCTGACACAGGTGTAAGGCAATTTGGTTGACTGTTGAAATTTCAATTGAACGTGGAAGCTAAAAAACCAAACAGAACACACAAGCCAGCAAGCTACAGCAAACAGATTTCCATTCTAACCTGAGCCATTTTTGTGCTGCCTTTTTCTTTATCTTGCTCACAAGTCTGCCTTTGCCAGTAGCGTTAGACAAGAAAACGGGTGGCAGTGTATTTTTGTCTGCCTTGGGTAAGTGGTTCATTTTGATCAAAGTGCTGCTGTGAAAGTGTATTGAACGGCAGTTGAAGTACTCCCATCTTAGCTTTACAAAATGTGTGTCAGCAAACAGAGGTCAGGCAAGGTTTCTCCCGCAATTCTTGCTGCCTCCAATGAATCCAAGACTTCAAAAAAGACAGCTTTACTCCAGCATAACTCCACTGTATCTGTCCACATCCTTTGCCAAGTAGTTATTCTAAAGTGCAGTGGTGAGTAGTGGCTTCTGTATCAGTGGGAAAGTGAGTCTGTTCTGGGTTTTAGACCTTGCTTTGAAGGACCTGAAGATAGCCAGCGTTGTTTAGTAATTTTAGCATTGGGATAAAACTGGAGACCAGGTTCTCTCTTGACCATGGAAAGCCACTGGGTGACCTTGGATGAGCCGTACACACTCTCCGCTCAAGAAAGCCAATAGGTTTGATTTAGGATTACCGTAAGTCGAAAATGATTTGAACACAATAACAACAACAGGGTCTGCAACCTGTTTTAAGGATAGTGTTTAGCACCTCAACAAGCTTCTTTAAAGTTCTGAATAAAATCTAGCAATTCATGCCATTCATGAGCCTCTTCTGCTTAAAAACACTACTGGGAAGAAGCTCCCATTAAAGTGGTATTAGGGCAAAACAGGCAGAAGCAGAGGGAAATGTCAGAACATAACAGAATTGTGTTAAATCAGACTGAATTGTGATCTGGACTGACATACTATTTATGCAGTGGTAACCAGTCACTCAGAGGAAGCTCACAAGTAGTACAAGTTGAGTATTTCTTATCCAATATACATAGGACCATTTTTTCATTCTTGCTCCTCAGCAACAGATATTAAGAGCACATTGCCTCTGATTTGTAATTTGCTATCAAGGTGGTTTTGACATACGGTGAGTCTGTGAAAAATATGATGACACTGTGTGTGAGACTAACAGTCACCCTATCATCAGCATCCTTGCTCAGGTCAAACAAATGCAAGGCCTTATTGAGCCAATTCATTTGTACCTCATTTCCTACTGACTTCCGCTTTACTTAACATTAGCATCTTTTCCAATAAGTTGTATTATCTTATAATTTGTCCAAAGTACAATAACCTCTAATATGTTCATATGCAATATTGTATGTAAATTTAATTTGTAAGCTGCTCTGAATCCCCTTCGGGGTGAGAAGGGCGGGATATAAATGTATCAAATGAATAAATAAATAAATAATAAATGCCTTCAAGTTGCCTGTTGGTTTCTGATGACCCCATGAGTTCATAGGGTTTTATTAGGCAGAATTGATTTTGTCAGTTCCCTTCTTTGAAATATAGCCTGTGGCACCTGGTATTCATTGGCAGCTCCTCATCCAAATACTAACCAGGCCTGACCCTGCTTAGCTTCCAAAATCAGAAAGGATCCGGTGCCTTTATGTCAGACCCAAGGCAGCGGGGCACCAAGAACCATACATGGAGGCCAATCTCTATCTAATATCTTTATTAAGTAAATATATAAAAGTAATAAAAACAAGTGAAATATATAGTTCAGAGGCAGACCTTTCAAATAAGGCCAAATATAGTCCAAAAATGTATTGTCCAATAAATGATATTAGAGTTCAAAGTTTTAATCCAAAACCGAAACACACACTATTGCCAAGCAATAGTGTGGGGAAATGCCAGAGTCTTAAGAGTCCAAGGTAGCTTGACAACAAGGCTGGATACAATCTTGATTCTTTAACAAAGTCCGTGACTAGGAACAAGGCAAACAGTGATTCTTGGAACGGGATCCGTGGTTAAAAACAAGGCAAGGCGAATCTTGAATACTTGATCCGGGAAACAAGGAACTGGGGTTGCGAAGTCCACACACGATCTTACTCCTGAAGCTGCTCTGTTGACTCCGCAAAGATTCTCCCGTCTCAGGCACCTATATTGGGGTCTCGCTTTCCCGCCAGCAACCTCTTTCCCTAGAGAACGGGAAGCGAAACCCAACTTTGTCCAGATGCAAGACTCCTTAGAATTTCCCAAGGGAAGCAGGTCTAATCAGCCTGTTGTTTGGCAGCAATTCGTAAACTCCTGCGATTTTGTTCCCTCCTCTGTCTGCAGCATAGGACTCTCTCCTAGGGAACAGAGGAGAGGAATGCCCAAGGTTTGTTTTACTGAGTTCTTGGGTACAAACATCAACATCCGGCAGGTGAAAAGATTCCGGCTCTTGTTGAACCGGCGAAAACCCCATGTTTTCGTCTTCATCTGCCACGATGGCACTAGGAACAGGACTACAAGGCCCATGAGGCATCACACTTTAGCACAGTGGGTCTCAACCTGGGTTCCCCAGATGTTTTGGGCCTACAACTCCCAGAGATCCCAGCCAGTTTACCAGCTGTTAGGAGTTCTGGGTGTTGAAGGCCAAAAACATCTTGGGACCCTAGGTTGAGAACCACTGCTTTAGCATATCAGAGGTATTGGTTGTTATCATAATATAAAAACATCACTATAACTTGTTACACTGGATTCTGTGACTTGACTATGTAGGTTCCAAGTACAATTATCCTTAACTTTGTGCTGTGTAGCGAAGACTAGCAAGCAAATTCAGTAAAACATAGCAATGAATCGGCTTTCACTAAGTGCTTCTGTGTAAAACATGGCAAACATAGGTAATGTAGGAAACAGGCTTATGTTGACTCAGACCCTTGTTCCATTTAACCCCACAATGTCAACTTGGACTGGCAACTGACACTCCAGGCTTTGGGGTCAGGTTTCTTTCTTAATCTAACTGGATTTTCCTAGGAATCTTGCATCCAAATCCTGATCCAGCCCAACCCTACTGAGTCTATGATTCCCAATGAGATATGATGTTTAAGGTGAATAGTCCTCTATTTTTGGAAACCTCAGCTGCTACTGATGAACAGGGCAAGATTTTTTCCACATCTAAAGTAATTGGAGCATTAAAACTGTGTATTACATGCATGACATCGAAAATAGCTTCTTGTTCATTTTTTATTGTTGAAATTTTGAAATCCTCCCAGAGTCTAATAAGGAATATTACAAAGGGCAGCAGAAGTGGTTGCCTTTCTCTCTCCATATATTCAATCTTCCCCAGCCGAGTGCTCACTAAAATGTTGGTACTATAACTCCCATCATCCCAATCTAGTGTGACTGGTGGTTTCCATACCTTTGGGGATTGTAATCCCTTTAAAATTTTAATTCAGAAGAAGTGATCCAAGGTGAACAGATATCTTCAAAATAGGTTCAGCGCCTTGTATTATCTCAAGATTCAGACTAAAATCTGGGATGGATTTACCACTCTACTGACTTGGAAGCCACTGGCAGCCAGGGATTCCAACTGACTTTCTTAATACACAGAGATGATAAGGAAACCCTGTAAATATTTATTGAATTTGGGAGGACATGATAATGATAACAAAAATGACAAGATCAAGGACAACAATATGCTGTAGAGAAGTAAAACAAAACCAGAGCATTCTGCTTTGAGGTTGGAAGGACAACTTCTGTGGGATAGTTAGATTCCCCCTGGGGTAAGTAGTATACTTAAAAGCCTGAGAGGTACATGTTTAGACACAGGCAGCAAAGACAGAATTCTTGTTACCAGGCCACAGCTGCAGATACTAAAACCACTATAGAAGTGAGTTTTAGTCATAAAGTGCCTCTTACGCTATTTTATAATGAGCCCCGATGGAAACGTTGGTTTAGAGCAGTAAAAAGTTAATGCTGCAAAATGTTTCACCACAAAACAGCATTGACTGTGCATTTCCCATCGTTTTTTGTGATGATCTACTTTTTGCCAAGGGAGATGATGCCAAGTGTGTGTGTGTTTCATCCCCGCTTACAGGGAAGGAAGTTTTATGGTCTTTGAAATTAGCCGCGGAGAGTTGAATTTACGTCACATTTGTTCCAGTTGATGGTAATAGGTCATAAGAATTTTAGGGTGAAAACATTTTTTGAGGTCAGGTTTTTAAATATATTTTTTCACACATAAGCGGTTGCCTTTTTGAGGGGTGTAGACTTCAGTTTGATGTAGCTGCAGCAGAACATAATCAGATCAGCAGGAAAATGACAAACAATCATTGTTCAAGTTTACGTAGGGGCATGCTTGTCAAAACTGGACTGAAATCCATGAAAAAGTAAAACATTTGTCACATCATGGTGTTACGGGTTTACATAGGGACATGCTAGTCCAAACTGGATTGGAATCCATGGAAAAGTAGAATGTTCGTCATGTCCTTTTCTATGCAGCTTCCCCTTTGCTTGCAGGATTGAACCAGCAACTTGTCAATTGAGTTGGGAAGATTTGCTTTCTGAGAGCTGCTATCCCAAAAAGTAAATTTCACGAATTCCTCTTATCAGTGATGAGGTACAAATTGGTCTCAATGAAAGGTTTTCAGATATTTCTGAAGAATCCTGGAAGTTTTGGAGGTAGTGGCATCGGGTGACCTCCATGTCATTGTTCAACAACTCATCTAAGTTTTAATCTGAAGCACCAAGGAGTTGTCAGAAGATTGCTCCTTTAAGGTTTGGACTAAAATCCAGATCAGATACCATAGTTCTTCTGTAGATGGTATTTTGAGCTCCCAACTCATGGTGGACATTTTCCCCCTAGACAGTGGGTTAACCAGTTTTAGTTATCATCGTTGGCAGGCAGTACACAGCTTTATGAAGTGGGGAGATCCCCAGGCACAGATTAATGTACAGATTGAGTATTCCTAAAACAGAGGTTCTCAACCTATGGGTCCCCAGATGTTTTGGCCTTCCACAAATCCTAACAGCTGGCAAACGGCTGGGATTTCTGGAAGTTGTAGACCAAAACACCTGAGGACCCATAGGTTGAGAACCACTGATGTAACCTGAAATTCTTAGGACATTTGGATTTTGGATTTTGTAGTATCTGTATTTGCATATACAGATACCATGAGGTATCTTGGAGATGGGAACCAAGTCTAAAGATTAATTCATTTATTCTTTATTTATATCTTATACACATAGCCTGAAGGTAATGCTAACATTGTGCATTAAACAAAATTTATGTATGTTGAACTGTCACAGTGCCAATTTCTGCCACCCATTTGGGATGTTGAAATTCTGGATACGGGATGTTGAACTTGTATCATATTAATAGAAGTGGGTTAAAAACAAAGGCTGTAGACTGGTGATTCCCAAAGTGGGCGCTACCGCCCCCTGGTGGGCACTGCAGAGATCCAGGGGGGTGGTGATGGCCCTAGGTGCTTTTGCCATATGCATTAATACATATATCTTTCTGTTTAATTGCTATTAAAATTTAAATTTTTTTCCAGGGGGCGCTGAGTAATATTTTTTTCTGGAAAGGGGGCGGTAGACCAAATAAATTTGGGAACCACGGCTGTACACTATATCACTTCAAATGCATTTGGGAAAGGTCTTATTTGCTGGTTAGAATATCCTTTCCAACTTCAGTGACAGGTCCCAGTATCTCCAGCCTGCATGAGTGTGGTGGCTGATGACAATGACATTTGTAAACCAATTTTTCTGGAAGCTTTTTGTCTTGGGAAAAGTTGCCTTACAGCATGTCTCACAAACAGAAAGAAGTGTCAGACTGGACCAACATATGTAGAGAGTGTCAGATTGATACTATGATGTGAGAAAGGAGAAGAAACTGGGACAGAATTTTTGTGTGGGAAGGAAAAGTGTGACAAATATAAATTCCCATACATATAATAAACTCCCCACTTTCATAGGTTTTAGGGAACAGGACCTTTGAAAAAGTGAAAAACAATGACTGTAGGTCTGCTATTTTTTTTACTGGAAAGAACAGGTAAAAGACCACACCTGGAATACTGCTTCCAATTCTGGGCACCACAATTGAAAGGAGATGTTTACAAGCTGGAAGGTGTCCAGAGGAGGGCAACTAAAATGATCAAGGGCCTGGAGAACAAGCCCTATGAGGAGCGGCTTGACCTGCAGAAGAGAAGGCTGAGAGGAGACATGATAGCCATGTATTAATATATGAGGGGAAGTCATAGGAAAGAGGGAGCAAACTTGTTTTCTGCTGTCCTGGAGACTAGGACGTTGAGCAGTGGGTTCAAATTACAGGAAAGGAGATTCCACCTGAACATTAGGAAGAACTTCCTAACTTTCAGCAGTGGAACTCCCTGCCCCACAGTGTGTTGGAGGCTCCTTCTTTGGAGGTTTTTAAGCTGAAGCTGGATGGCCATCTGCTGGGGGTGCTTTGAATGTGATTTTCCTGCTTCTTGGCAGGGGGTTGGACTGGATGGCCCACGAAGTTTCATCCAACTCTATGATTCTTTTGATTTTATAGTGTAATTTTGTGGTCAACTTGCACATGTTTTCTCTAGTATTTCTAGGTTTCTAGTGCTATTATATGGTCAATGTCTAGTAGAACTGATCATAGAATCACAGAATATATTCTTTTATTCCATGAGTAATCAAATATGTAAATGTTTAACCTGAAAATGAGGAGGGACAACTATTTCACTATTCCCATCTCCCATTTGTGCTTTTTAGGCTTCTTATTAAAACAAAACAAAGAACAAATTGGACCCCACAAACCTGACCTCTGTCTATCTCTGACACATTTACTTGCTTTATGTATCAGAAGTTCTGGTTCCATATTTCAGCCAAGGCCCTGTTGCTAGGGAAATGGGGACTGTACTTTTCAAGATGGACCATAGTTTGGGTTGATGAAATGTTATGATTGAGCCTCATGGCTCTGTTACTGACAGACGTGGGCGTAAGACTCCTCGAGAGTCAGATACTCTCGAGGAGCGAGAGAGAAAAAGACTGCGAGACATATTTGCAGCACCATCTGACGAGGAGTCTTTCGAAGGGTTTACGGAGAGAATGGAGGAGGGGCTGGTTAGCTCAGAGGAGGATGAGATGGATTGGACTCGGGTAAGGGAGGAAGTGGGTGCCACTGGCCATGATGGGACAGAAGATGAATGGGGACCTTCAGGATTAGACCCATGGTTTAGCTGGAGGGATGGGACGGGATCCACAGCTGGAGATGCTGTTGGGCGTAGTCAGAGGTGTTCCAGCTCTGACGAGGAAAGTGATGAGGAAACGCCCGGGTTAAGGAGGACAGCTGACAGTGATGAAGATTTGTAACTGGCATAAAATGGGGCTTGAGAGCAATTGCAAATTGCGTTGGGCAAGGTAATCTGGGCAAACGCTTGGGATCCGTGTGTGTGTGGGACGCTTCCCTGAAGACTTGTGTGCTTTCCTGTGCTGTGACGTAAGTTGATTGGAATCCAGGGTCAGACGGCGGGAGGGATTGTGTGGGCATTTGTTTGTGCAAACCTGTGCTTACTCTTATTAGCTTGACCTTCCGTCGTCTTCTTGACGGACGCCATCTCCTGCTTTGAGAACTCGGACTGAACTGACCACGGCTTGTCTTCCCCCCTTCTTGGACTTGGAAAAACTACAAACGTCTGCTTCTGGCTTTGATCTACGGAACGGAACTGGTCTACTCAACTGCTACAATCCTTGGCTGATTTACTCGTGTTGGAGATCCTGTCTGCTGTGTGTGTGGGGGAGCGACGCAAGTTACTCTAAGCACAGTGTTGGCAGCAGAGAGGAATCTGCTGCCAATTAGTTGCATTCTTTGTATCTTTTGTTCCTTGGCTTTCGTTTCGTTTATACCCAGGCTGAAGCAAGCAGTTTGTTTTTACCCGGATTAAACTCCGGTTTAATCCGGTTTATCTTTTGAACATTTACTTTTGCCCCTTTTTGCTCCTAAAGGCAAAAACTGCCTGGCCCTTGTGTTTTACGGGCATTTTTGAGTTCTGTAATCTAATAAACTCTGTTACTTTGAATCTTGTGGCGTTCTGTCCTTGACAGATTGCCCAACGCCCATAAAAAGTTTATTGCAGCAATAAACCCGTCAGGAAGACGATGGATGAGTTAAGGGCCAAAGTAGACCAATTGCAAACGGCTTTTACCGTTATCCAAACAGCTCAGGCTGTGAAAGGACATGTTTTGACTCCTGAACGCTTTGACGGAACCAGGTGCAAGTTGCCAACCTTTTTGGCACAAGTGGAGCTTTATTTTTCTCAGCTCAGTGCTCATGCTTTTCCTACAGACACTAGCAAGGTGGCCTTTATTTTGAGTTTGTTGACCGGTCCCGCAGGACAATGGGCCACTAATTTAATTTTGGGAAATGACCCAGTCAAGGACAATTTGAATAATTTCAAAAAGTTGTTAACTGATACTTTTGGGGATCCTCTCCGCACGGAGAACGCTGGGTGGGCTCTGTATCGGTTGAAACAGGGAAAGGGGACTGTTTTGGATTACTTAAATAAGTTTAACCTGTATCGCCACCAGCTGGATTGGGGGGAAAATGCATTCATGCTTTTATTTACTGCCGGGTTAAGTGATATGCTCCAGGATGAATTAGCACGCTTGGAGCCGGCTGAAAGCTGGGACGCCTTAGTAGCTAAGGTGCTGCGTTTAGACGCAAGGTTCGAGGCTCGTAAACACTCTAAAGCAATGTGTGCGCCACCTATGCATGTAACCAAGGCACCAGTGGTAATGGGGGAAGAGCCCATGGAGCTTGGGGTATTTAAAAAGCTGTCTACAGAAGAAAAGAACCGTAGGAGGCAGCTGGGGCTGTGTTTGTATTGTGGGAATGCTGGGCATTTTGCCAAAAATTGTAATGTGAAACCTTCCCAGCTTTCGGGAAAAGGCCAGCCCTAGTGCGACGTGAGTCCAACGCACTAGGGCTCCTCAAGCAGTCAACTGAGGGGAGGAAGCATGTTTTCGTACCCATTACATTATCTGTTGGGGGAAGGGAACTTGTTTCTACTTTGGCACTGCTGGACTCAGGGGCTACGGTCTCCTATGTAGATATTGAGTTTGCTAAGAAGCATGGCATTCCTAGAGTGCGCAAGGCATGCGACGTGTGGGTGGAAGGAGCAGATGGGAGACTGCTGGAGACTGGGGTGGTTAACCATGAAACCTCAGCAGTAACGTGGGAGGTGCAGGGAGTAACGGGAACGTTTGTGTGGGATATTACGAGCTTGCCTAGATATGATGTGATCCTGGGGATGGATTGGCTAGCTGTAGTAAACCCACATGTAGATTGGGCAACACGTAAAGTGATCTTAAAGAGGCAGGATTGTTGCACTCTAAATGTTACTCATTCTGATATGGAGGGAGTGCCTGCTGAGTATGGGGAGTTCTCTGATGTATTTTGTAAAAGAGAAGCGGACAAATTACCACCGCACAGGCCATATGATTGCGCCATCAAGTTGGCAGAAGGTGCGAAACTGCCAGCAGGGAGGCTGTATGCCTTGACTGTACCGGAAAGGCAAGCTTTGCGGGAGTTTCTAGATGAAAATTTAGCCAAGGGGTTTATTCGCCCATCTAGTTCTCCAACTGCGGCACCGGTATTCTTTGTAGCCAAAAAGACTGGGGAACTTAGGTTGGTCTGCGATTATCGGATCCTAAACAAATACACCATTCGGGATAGGTACCCGCTGCCTTTAATCTCGGAACTGTTATCAAGGGTGCAAGGGGCTAAGGTCTTTACCAAGCTTGACCTGCGGGGGGCCTATAACTTAATCCGTATACGGGAAGGGGATGAATGGAAGACGGCATTTAACACGTGTTTCGGATGCCACGAGTTCCGAGTCATGCCTTTTGGGCTTTGTAATGCTCCTGCGGTATTCCAGAGGTTCATGAACGATGTGTTCAGGGACCTAATTGACCAATTTTTAGTGATTTATTTGGATGATATCTTGATTTTTTCTAAGGACGAGAAAGAACATCGTCAACATGTCAAGCAGGTTCTGCACCGACTGCGGGCTAATGGGCTTTTCGCCAAGGCTTCCAAGTGCGTCTTTCATGTGCCTGAAGTGGAGTTCCTAGGTCATGTAGTGTCAGGTAGGGAACTTAAAATGGACCCACATAAGGTTGACGCCGTCAACTCATGGCAGGAGCTGAAGACTAAGAAGGATGTACAAAGGTTCTTGGGTTTCGCTAATTACTACCGGGAGTTTATTCCGAATTTTGCAAAGCTCACGGTACCTTTGACGCAGCTTCTGCGCAAGAAACAGCCATTTGTGTGGGGGCGGGAAGCTCACGAGGCGTTTCTACAACTAAAGTCTAGTTTTCAATCGGACAACATACTAACCCATCCTGATGTTGACAGACCGTTCGTGGTAGAAGCGGACGCTTCTAGCTACGCGTTGGGGGCTGTATTGTCTCAGAAGGATTCCTCAGGGACCTTGCGTCCCTGTGGATTTTACTCGCGGCAACTAACACCCTTCGAGCAGAACTATACCATATGGGAGAAGGAGTTGTTGGCGATTAAGGTGGCGTTTGAGGTGTGGCGGCACTGGCTTGAAGGGGCACGGCACCAGATCGTGGTCAGATCTGATCACAAGAACTTAGAGCACTTGCAAACAGCAAAGAAGTTAAACCAGCGTCAAATCCGCTGGGCTTTGTTTTTCTCCAGGTTTAACTTCAAGGTGCAGTTCGTGGAGGGGAAGGCAAACTTGCGGGCCGATGCTTTATCCCGCAAGCTGGAATTTAAGACCAATGAGCAGGTAGTATGTCAGACCATCTTGCCTACTGCCTCTCTGTGTGTTGTAGATAATGAGCTTGGGTTACATGACCAGATCCTTGAGGCTCAGAAGGATGATGTGTGGACTCAGGAGCAACTGATGCTGCTCTCTGCAGGTAACCGTACCATACTGCCGCATCTCCAGGATCAAGACGGGGTATTGGTGCGTAGGGGGCAGGTTTACGTACCAGTAGGGACCCTCAGGTTGGAGGTGATTAGAGCCCACCATGACGAACCCATGGCTGGGCACTTTGGCAGGTTCAAGACCGTACAGCTTATCACCAGGAGCTACTGGTGGCCAAAGATGCGGCAAGACATTCTGCGCTTTTGTGACAGCTGCGCCGTTTGTCAGCAGAGTAAGACGCCTGTTGGGCGCCCTAGAGGGTTGTTATCGTCTTTACCTGTTCCGGAGAGGCCATGGCAAATCATTTCCATGGATTTTATTTCAGATTTGCCTAAGTCTGGGGGTTATACTTGTATTTGGGTGGTGGTGGATTTATTTAGTAAACTGGCTCATTTTATTCCTTGTTCAACCATTCCGGCGGCCCCTACGTTGGCCTTACTATTTACAAAGCACATCTATCGTTTGCACGGAGCACCCGAGGTGATTATTTCAGATAGGGCTCCGCAATTTGTGTCACGCTTTTGGAAACACTTCCATGAGTGTTTGGGGACTAAGTTAAACGTGTCTTCAGCTTTCCATCCGCAAACGGATGGACAGTCGGAACGGGTTAATGGGCTCTTAGAGCAGTATCTGCGTTGTTTTTGTTTAGATCAACCCACGGCTTGGGTAAAGTGGTTACCGGTGGCGGAATTTGCTTACAACAATGCGGTGCACACGTCTAGTCAGCATACGCCATTTGAGCTAACTTATGGTTTTCACCCACGGGGAGGTGTGGCGCCGTCGACCAATGTGGTCTCTTCGGACCCTGTGTACCGCTCTTCGGAAATGGCTGCATTGCATGATGTTGCCCGTCGCTTACTGTTGGAAGCTAAGGCAACGCAGAAGACTCAGGCTGACCGCCACAGGCAGGCAGGGGAGGAGTTGGAAGAAGGGGATTTGGTGTGGTTATCTTCCAAACATATTAAACAGGCTGGGGGAAAGTTTGCGCCTCGGTATTTGGGTCCCTTTCCTATCGTTAAAAAGATTTCTTCTGTTGCGTTTCGTTTGCGTTTACCGTCTAGTTTAAAGGTCCATCCAGTCTTTCATCGTTCGCTGTTGAAACTTGATACCTCTAGTCGTCGTGGTGCTATAGCGGAGGGTATCACTGCCACTTCTCCGCCATCGGGGGAGGAGGCCTTTGTGAGAGGGGATAGTGTTATGATTGAGCCTCATGGCTCTGTTACTGACAGACGTGGGCGTAAGACTCCTCGAGAGTCAGATACTCTCGAGGAGCGAGAGAGAAAAAGACTGCGAGACATATTTGCAGCACCATCTGACGAGGAGTCTTTCGAAGGGTTTACGGAGAGAATGGAGGAGGGGCTGGTTAGCTCAGAGGAGGATGAGATGGATTGGACTCGGGTAAGGGAGGAAGTGGGTGCCACTGGCCATGATGGGACAGAAGATGAATGGGGACCTTCAGGATTAGACCCATGGTTTAGCTGGAGGGATGGGACGGGATCCACAGCTGGAGATGCTGTTGGGCGTAGTCAGAGGTGTTCCAGCTCTGACGAGGAAAGTGATGAGGAAACGCCCGGGTTAAGGAGGACAGCTGACAGTGATGAAGATTTGTAACTGGCATAAAATGGGGCTTGAGAGCAATTGCAAATTGCGTTGGGCAAGGTAATCTGGGCAAACGCTTGGGATCCGTGTGTGTGTGGGACGCTTCCCTGAAGACTTGTGTGCTTTCCTGTGCTGTGACGTAAGTTGATTGGAATCCAGGGTCAGACGGCGGGAGGGATTGTGTGGGCATTTGTTTGTGCAAACCTGTGCTTACTCTTATTAGCTTGACCTTCCGTCGTCTTCTTGACGGACGCCATCTCCTGCTTTGAGAACTCGGACTGAACTGACCACGGCTTGTCTTCCCCCCTTCTTGGACTTGGAAAAACTACAAACGTCTGCTTCTGGCTTTGATCTACGGAACGGAACTGGTCTACTCAACTGCTACAATCCTTGGCTGATTTACTCGTGTTGGAGATCCTGTCTGCTGTGTGTGTGGGGGAGCGACGCAAGTTACTCTAAGCACAGTGTTGGCAGCAGAGAGGAATCTGCTGCCAATTAGTTGCATTCTTTGTATCTTTTGTTCCTTGGCTTTCGTTTCGTTTATACCCAGGCTGAAGCAAGCAGTTTGTTTTTACCCGGATTAAACTCCGGTTTAATCCGGTTTATCTTTTGAACATTTACTTTTGCCCCTTTTTGCTCCTAAAGGCAAAAACTGCCTGGCCCTTGTGTTTTACGGGCATTTTTGAGTTCTGTAATCTAATAAACTCTGTTACTTTGAATCTTGTGGCGTTCTGTCCTTGACATGAAATGCATGATGAGTGTGCAGACAGATCCAGCTTCAGGTAGCAATGCTAAAAATTATCTTTTCTATTGACTCTGGATAACCACTGGTGGTTGAACTGGAAGGTCCTGGCCTTCATTAGGTTCAGTTTAAACAGTTCAAAATAAGTTTCTAGTATCTGAAAGGGTAACATGTCCACATTTCTGCACTTGGTTTGATATCCAGGGAAGCTTTGGAGTTGACTTACAGGAATAGGCAGCTGGGTGACTTCCAGTCACTTTACAGTTCCCACAGTGGTCATGATATCTTGCATTCATGTGAGACATTGTTCAGACTGTCTGGAGTGTGCCAGGTGGCCTACCCTGGCACATGGCTGGAAAAGCCGAACAACCACAACATAGCAAATAGAACTAGATAAACTTCTGAAAGCAGGATGGCGGGGGAGGCATTTGTGACATGGAAGTCTCGCTAGATCCATTCCTGCCAATCATTTAGACATCTATCATCGGTTTCTGAACAACTAAAGTTTGAGCCCATCAGTGTATATTGCTTTAAGCCTAATTACCATGAACGATGCTTGAATATTACAGTGATTGATGAGCAGTAAGTGCCTGTGGCTTCTCTATTTCTGTCTCTTTCATTTCCTCTCTTACTTTCATTCACTCCACCCACACACTGCCTGTGCTTATTGTTATGCTTATTCAGGTTGAGTATCCTTTATCTGGAATTCCAAAATATCCAAAATCCAAAATTGTCCACATGAATGGCTGAGATAGTGACATCTTTGCTTTCTGCTGCTCATGTATACAAACTTTATTTCATGTACAATATTATTAAAAACACTGTATAAAACTGTCTTCAGGATTTGTGTATAAGATGTATATGTAACATACATGAATTTCTCATAGAGTTGGGTCCCATCTCTAAGATACTTCATTGTATATGCAAATACTGGTATTGCAAAATCCAAACAAATCTGAAACCCAAAACCCTTCCAGTCCCAAACATTTTGCATACTCAGATGTGATGTGGGAGCTGGACAACACTAATTAATTATGGCCACGTTTCTCAGTTTCGTTTACTCCAGAAAATAAGAGGATGTGGGATTTTGTCAGGATGCGTGCGTGTGTGTAAGAAGAATTAACCTTCCTTTCTGTATTCCATAATCGCCTTCCGTTGTTGTTGTTGTTGTTGTTGTTGTTGTTATCTTTATTATCTTCATTTCTATCCATCTTTCTCCCTATAGGGAGTCTAGGTGGCTGACAATAACATGACGCAACCCAATACAATATAAAAGCAAAGCAAATACATTTTTTAATTAAATATTTGTGACATGAATACAAGTTAAAATACAGTAAAGATAAAATAAAAATACAATTACAATTAAATATCCCCCAAAATCCCACCCACAACCTCCCTCATTATCTCTCAATGCAAATAGTAGTAGTAGTAATAGTAGTAATAACAATAATAATGCTTTATTTATATCCCGCTCCGCTCTCCCCTTGGGGACCTGTTGAACCACTCCTACTGTCAAGAAGTTCCTTCTGAAGTTCCATCAGTATCTAGTTTCTTATGATTTAAAACTAAAAATATCTTTTAAGAATATACAGTTTCCTCTCTGACTTTATGCATTAAATACCATAAGGCCCCCATATCTTCAGATCCTCTATCTACTGTTTCATTTATCTGTGATTAGGGGAAAATGACCTCTAGGAATTTTTAGGCCTCCCGGTTATTTTATGGGATGATGTCAAGGACAGAACGCCACTAGATAAGATTCAACACAGTTTATTAAAGGTACAGAACCAAAAATGCTCGTAAAAAACAAAGAGCTAGGCAAACACTCGCCTTCAATATGAAAAGTCACTCAAAAACGGTTCAAAAGATAAACCGGATTAAACAGGAGTTTAATTCGGGTTAAACCAAAAATGCTTACTTCAGCCTGGGACCTTAAACAAACAAAAGCTGGTAAACAAAGATTCAATAGAACATAAATACTGGCAGCAGATTCCTCTCTGCTACTAAACAGCTGTGGTTGAGCAACTAAGTTGTTACTCCTCCGTGCAGCGGGCGAACTCCGGGTCCAAACACATCAATCAAGGGTTGCAGCGGTCAGCGGGGTCCCAATCCGGTCCGAGGTCGATTACCAGGTGCAGGCGTCTTAGGTTCCACGAAATCCTCCGATAGGCAAAGAAAGGGTCGTCCAAGATCGTAGTCAGTCAGTCAGTCAGTCAGTCAGTCAGCCAGTCCAGCGTCAATTCCGAGTAGGTAAATAATGTCCGTCAAGAAGACGACGGAGGTCCAAGCTAATAAGATTAAACACAGGTTGCACAACAAAAGCCCACACAGTTCCTCCCGCCGCCTATGCCCAGTGTCCTTGGTAACTTACGTATTCAGCAAACGAAACACACCCGTCTTCAGGAATTTCCCAACAAGATCCCAAGCGTCCGTCCAGATTACCTTGCCCAACGCAATTAGCCCTGGATTCAAGACCCCATTTTATGCCAGTTTACAACTCCTCATCGCTATCAGCTGTTACCCTAATTCCAGGTGCCTCATCATCATCATCCTCATCAGAGCTAAAACATCTTTGACTACGCCCCACAGCATCCCCAGCTGTGGATCCCGTCCCATCCCTCCAACTCGTCCACGGGTCCAATCCTGCAACCCGCCAGTCGCTTCCCATGCTATCATTACCAGGAACACCCAAATCCTCCCTTACACGAGTCCATTCCATGTCATCCTCCTCTGAGCTAACCACCTCTTCCTCCATTCTCTCAGTAAAGCCCTCAAAGGAGTCTTCGTCAGATGGTTCTGCAAAGATGTCTCGCAGCCGTTTCCTCTCTCGCTCCTCAAGAGAGTCTGACTCTCGAGGAGTCTTACGACCACGTCTCCCAGTATTGGAGCCATAAGGCTCAACCATAACAGATGATGCACTGGGAATGGAAGTAAGCTAAGCTAACGTACCCATAGTTTCAGGTAACAGTGGTTTCAGGTAATTATATCTCAACAACCATCTGAATAGACTGCTTCAAATCTACTCCCAGGGAAGCCTTTGTTATCCCCCTGCACATTCTCATCATCCATTCAGAGGTACCCAGTGGTCTTCCCTGCACAAAGAAATTACAGTGAGAGTTGGAGGATGAAGGAAGAATCAGATGGCAAAAACCTTAGCGGTAGAACTTGAAGAGATGGAGGCTATCTGATATCACCCAGTTCTCAGGACCAAAACTGATGGCAGTGGTGGGAAACCTGTCTCTGGAATTCAAACAATATTGTTATCCCTACCTTAGGGCCCGTTCACAATATACTGTACAATTATAAGATTCAGTTTTTAAAACATTAGCTGTCTCCTGTGTTCTCCTGGGGCTTATGGTTTGGGACTAGAGATCTGTGTCTGAGAATAGTAAATGCAGTTATGGTGGAATCATAGCACCATAATTGTGTAGTGCGACAGAAGTCTTCAAATTAGCCCCTGGGGATGGCATGGCAGAGTTGGAGGACCATTTCTGGTGCCTTCTATGTGGGTCTACACTATTACCATTTTAGAGAACTATTATTTATTATCATTTACAACATTTCTATCCTGCCTTTCTCTACCCCAAAGGTGACTCAAGGTGGCTTTACACATAGGCAGATATTTGATGCCTTAAAAACAATGTACAATTAAATGAGCATTTAAATAGAATAATAAAATACATTAAAACAATTCGATCACAATTAATCACGTAATCCACAAGCGTAATCCGCGCCGTTACTATAGTCCTTGCACATTATTCCATATCTATCCACAAGTGGCTGTTAATTTTGATGGTAGTGTTTGACTGTGACAGGATCCTCCTTCCCCAGTTTTTCTTTTCTGGCCTTTCACATCTTTGTGGTTGTAGTGAGATTCCATGTGTCTGTGTTTATCACTGCCAGATTGTGTTGCATTCACATCCACGGACACATTGACAATCCCTTTTTGTCTGTAGTTGGAGATCCACTTCCTCTTCACACTTTTATAAATCTGTTGGAAAAGATACCTCAACTCCAGAGCTGGAAAAAAGCATTTCATTTTCCTTTCACTTTGTAAGTACATGGCAAAACTTGTTTAACCTCTGACTTTAAGGCTGTTAATTGAGTAATTAAAGATTTAGTGGAGTGATATGGATCATCTGTAGATGTGTGATTTTGCTAATTAATTTATCTTGGCAAGGCTGAGTCTGTTCAGCCCCTGCCTCTTCAGCAATCAATGCGTGCTCTTGCAATTTTTTCCTCTTGTCGGAGTGAATCACATTATTTTGCACAGTATTTTGTTTCTAGTGATTTCAAGGGCATTGCTGGTCTTTTGTCTTTCATTTTTTGAAACAGTGGTTTGTATGAGTATCTCTAGAGAAAGCAATTAGTTTTACAAAAAAACAACAACAAAAAAACAAAAACAAAACTCCACACACATACCCTCTGTCCTGCTGGAAGACCTAAGGATTCCTAGAGAGAACAGATTAATCAAATTTCAAAATAATTCATTCTGGAAACATGAAACCTATAAATGGGGAGGGCTGGCTGTACTTCAAAAATGTACAGAAAGATCATACACACAAAAATGAATGTAGGAGAAAGTGAAAAGGATTGATTCATTCATCTGCCAGTCAAGATGAGGTTTATGTGCAAGTAGCTGCTCTCACTGCAAAGGAATGTGTGAGCAGTGCATCTTGAAAGAAGACCAGTGTGCCCCATGTGGAGGCATTGCTGATAAAAATAGTTGTACTCTTTCCCTTTTTGTAGTTGGATGACATCTCCCTCCCACATTATGAGTCCAATACCTCCAGGTAATAAATGTAAAGCAGTGTATATAACTATGCAAAAGCTAGCATGTCACCATAGGAGATGGTTGTAAAACAAGATCTATGGCGGCATGGAATTTAAAGTTTGGTGGCATCCTGGGGAGTATTTAATTGCATTTGTGCTTCATTACAACACTGTCTCTTTTTGGTTAAATTTATTTTAACTAATTAGTTTGAAATGTCAGAGTTGTATTTCAGATGACAGAAACATCATAGATTATCATGTGTGCAGCCATTAACCCTAGTGACAGATATGTATTATGGCATCTAATCTAATTAAGCATTTTAAAAAAAGTCCTGGATGCTACTTTTAGCAGCCCAAGTACATGTAGAGTGACTTGTATCAAGCCCTCCACTTAGAAATCACAGGGTGTCCATGCTGTGCAATTAATAGAGGTTTGACACCACTTTAACTTGCATGGCTCCACCTTGTGTAATTCTGGGTTTGAAGTTTGGAGAAGCATTGAGAATTCCTGCTGTAGAACTCAGGGGAGAATAGGGGTGACTTCTACAAATGTCACCAGAATGCAAACCATATAATTGCCAAGGCTGGAACCAGGGCAGCTAAAGTGGTATCAAACTGCTTTATTTGTGCAGTGTGGATATGCCTTCAGTTTGGGCTGACTTTCATTAGTAATGTCCATGGGTTACATTTTTGCTCATCCCTAGAAACCATAGTGGGATTGATACCATATCTTATTAGTCCTTCAATTGAACTGGTTAAAATTTATCAAGTCTATTTTTAAAAACTTCCCCATAGTAACCTTCCAGATTTGGGAATGAGAGGAAAATAATTATCCAGTCACTCACATGACAAAATAAGAATAAACTCCAACTGTTATCCAAGCGGCAAAGAAAGAGAATGGCGAGAGACAGTGGTGTACCCTAGTGTACAATTGGAACCAGTGTCTGAGGTCACTTTGCACTGCCTTGTTTTATGAGCATTGTTGGATACCTGATGATAATAGAGATGCTGCCATGGGAAAGGAAATTAGGTCCTTCACCCCTAGTGCTGAACATTTCTTGTACAAAGCATTTTGGATAAAGAAGACTCAATCTGAAATATGAAAAACCAAGGAATGGGTTGTTTTCCATTGTTCTCAGACTTCAAAAAGCTTTGGTGTGGTTGCTAATGGGTCTTCAAGTTGATTCTGATTTATGACAACCCCATCACAGGGATTTCATGGCAAGGTTTATATAGAGGGAGTTGCCATTCCATACCTTTGAGGTTGAGAGAGTGTTGATTTGCCCAAGATCATGCAGTGGGTTTCCTTAGCTGAGTCCTAGTCCAACATCTAAATCAGTACATCATGCCAGCTTATTTTAAAAGATTACTCACCAGTTGATAAGTGATCTCACAGCACAGATAGAGACTGGAGCAGATGAACTCAAGCAAACCAAGATGCCAATGCTGTCCTCATCTGCTCAATAAAACAATGAGAAGACCTTACAGAGTCATGCAGTACATTAGGGGTTGAGCTCATTTCTAATCATTGGACACATTCCAGGGATGGAAATCAGCACAGCCCTTAACATAATGGTTGTTTGATTCTGACTCCTAACATCCAGAGGAGGGCAACCAAAATGGTAAAAGGCTTGTAAATCATGCAGTATGAGGGGTGGCTTAGGGAGATGCATAAGTTTATCCTGGGGTTAAAACCATGTTTAAATATTTGAAAGGATGTCATATTGAGGAGGAAGCAAGCTTGTTTTCTACTGCTCTGGAGAAAAGGAGACAGACCAGTGGATTCACACTACAGGAAAAGAGATGCCACCTAACATTAGGAAGAACTTCCTGATGGTTAGGGCATGTTAAATAATGCAATATGCTGGCTCGGAGTGTAGTGGAATATTTTTCTTTGGAGGTTTTTAAACAGAGGATGGATGGCCCTTGTGGTCTCTTCCAAACCAGTTAGCAATATTACATAGTGATATTATTTCCATCTTTCTAACCCATCAGGCAGTCCTTCTCTGCTTGCTGTGTGTATATACATTACTTCCCACAGAAAATTTGATGGGAAAAGAATATTATTTTGTCATTTTCTCATACTGAAAGCAAGAACTCTTATGGAGGACTGGTGAAGTTCCCAACAGACAGCATTTCTCATCAAGAATGAGAAATGTAGGAAGTAGTTATTCATCTGCATAGTCTCTAGTGATGACCCCATTGCACAAAAATGAGAGGTTTTGTGAATATTCTTCACATACTTGAACTCCAGTAATGATCCCATTTCACAAGATATTTTACAAATCTTATTCATAACTTGTAATGGTGATCCTGCTGCAGAAACATGAGACGTACAAATATTCTTCAGATCTCTGGCCTTCAAGGATGACCCCATTGCACAAATATGAGAAGTTTTGCAAATATTATTCATATGTTATCCCATGTGAAGTCATGCATCGTAGTGACAAATATGTTTTGAGGTATATAACCTACTATATATACTCATATATTGAGTCTAGAAGTTTTGGTCAGAAACCTGGGTTGAATTAAGTACTTGTACTTTAGTTCTTATCTAAAACAGAATCATCCTCTTCTCTGAGCAGAGTGGCAAAAAGCGAGATTCTGGTTTGTCCTGGGAGAATCTAAAAGAACATCGACACGGTCTCCCTCTGCCATAACACCACTTTTGACCTTTTAAAAGTCAGCTTTATATATGGGTGTATAAGGTAATTTACTATTTTAAAAGAAGTCTTAGGTGCTACTTCTTCCTAAAAACAGTTAAGTGGACCCCTAGTTTCTGTTTAAAGACCAATTTATCTTATGGTATTTTGAAGCTGTAATAAAAATCTAAATAAGTATTAATACAGCTTTCTTCTGATTAATGTTCTTTACTTCCTTCAAGTTTTTGAAAAGGGATTACTAACTTTTTCACTTCAGGGTGATTTCCATAGCTACTTGTGGAGCTCTGGCTTTCTTGTGGCCAAAGAGGAGTGTAACTTTGAGGCTAGAAAAGGTGAATGCAAGCCGCAGGCATCACCTCTGTAGTGTAGTTCTGAGTCCATTAGGGCAGGTCCATGGAGGCTGCATTGTCTCCTTTGTAACTTTAATGATCCAATAACACTTAATAGCTGGGAGGTGGAAAAAATACCAGAAATGTATATGAACACATGGCAGTCCTGTGGCAAAGATTCAGAGTGCTGTTGGCTGAGAAGACTGGGGCAAAACCCACAATAATAATCTGATGTCATGTTTGGAAAGAATCTATGCGTTTACACTTTCCTTGGTTGTTCATTAGCAGGAATGGGGGTGTGATATTGGTACTTCCATCATCATTCAAGATTGCACTTCCGTCATCAGTCAACATTAGTTGTGCTTATTAGGGCAGATGGGAGTTGCATTCAATAACATATGTAGACTTTTAGTGCCAGTGAAACAATGTGAACTAAAGGAGCAAGCCAAGGTGCTGATCCTATTCTAGTTGTAGGTTCAGCAGCTTGAATAATTCCTATAAAGTTCTGACAACAATCCATAAACTGTTCACTGCTCCACTGACGTAGGAGTCGGCAGACACCACTGTCACATTCCCCAATGCTGGTTTATAGCCTTGCATAAAAAAGTTACATTTTTGGACTATAATGTCCACAATTTCCCAGTTGTAGTATGCTTTTTGGCTTGACACAATCTGCACATCTATCAGATATTTATGGTTTCCTCCTTTCTTCTGCTGACTATGGCATACAGTAACATGAATGTCACATACTGGAATTGACTGTACATAAAGACAGAATCACGGAGTTGGAGGGGGTCTCATAAGCTACCTAGTCCAACTCTCTGCTTACTGGATGAAACATTATCCTAAGACATTTCCCAAATATGTCTGCTCAAAAAAACAAAACAAAAAAACCAGCAAGGGAAAGTTTACCATCTTTCTAGGTGAACTGGCTCTATTGTCAAATTCCTGGGAATGAACAGATGCAATCTGAACATTATTTGGCTAAACTTTACACTCCTGCAGAATATTGCATTGGAGGATCTTCAGGTTTCCTTTAGTTTCTATACAATACATGTACAGTTCCACCACTCTGTTCTGTACCATACTGTACATTGGGAATATAATGTCCAGTTCTGGGCCAAGAATTTCAAGAAGGATATTGACAAGCGACAGCATGTGTGGAGGGAGGTGACTAAGCTGGTCAAAGGTCTGGAAACCAAACCCTGTAAGGAATGGCTTAGGGAGCCTGTTATATTTGGCTTGGAGATTAATAATTGAAAGGTAATATGATAGCCATATTTAAATATCTTCCAACAGTAGGGGATTCAAAGAGATCTTCTAGCAATTTTGAGACTAATTGAAAAAAAGAAGTTTGTAGCATAAGCTTTTGTAGACTGGGTTTAGTTCATTAGATGTAATACATTCAAAGTATAAGAAAAGAGAGTCCAGCTAAACAACATTAAGGAAAACCTCTTTACAGTAGAATAGACTGCCTCATGGCATGGTGGATGCTCCTTCTTTGAATATGAACAAATGATGATGACAGTGATAGATTTCTCTGGACTTTCCCCATCAGTGCATGTTCCCAAAGAAACTTACAACACAAAACAAGAAAAATGAAAAGAGATGCCAAACTTTTAGGAGGGCTTTAGTTGTATTTCTTCATGGCAGGGGATTAGACTTAGATGGCCTATTGTTCCAACCCTATAATTTTGTGATTCTATGTGTTGTATTTTTAGTTAGGAAAATAATATTTATTTGCACTGAAGGCCTCTTCACATATGGTAGTGAATGAATTCCCATTTCTTTTCATTTTTTTCTTGTCATCATAATCATCATTGCTACTATCAACAATATCTTTTTCTTTTCCTTCTTCATAGCCCATAGTTGAATCCTATATTCCTAGTGGATTTGTGGGTAAGGGGCTTTCCCACCTCAGTTGATGCAAATTTTGCAGGTGGCACATGCCAATTCAATGACTATATATACATCGACACTTTACAGAGATCAAAGAGTACATGTCAAGGACAGAACGCCACAAGATTCAAAGTAACAGAGTTTATTAGATTACAGAACTCAAAAATGCCCGTAAAAACACAAGGGCCAGGCAATTTTTGCCTTTAGGAGCAAAAAGGGGCAAAAGTAAATGTTCAAAAGATAAACCGGATTAAACCGGAGTTTAATCCGGGTAAAAAACAAACTGCTTTCTTCAGCCTGGGTATAAACAAACGAAAGGCAAGGAACAAAAGATACAAGGAATGCAACTAATTGGCAGCAGATTCCTCTCTGCTGCCAACACTGAGTTTAGAGTAACTTGCGTCGCTCCCACACACACACACAGCAGACAGGATCTCCAACACGAGCAGACGCAGCCAGGGATTTTAGCAGTAGAGTAGACCAGTTCCGTTCCGTAGATCAAAGCCAGAAGCAGACGTTTGTAGTTTTTCCAAGTCCAAGAAGGGGGGAAGACAAGCCGTGGTCAGTTCAGTCCGAGTTCTCAAAGCAGGAGACGGCGTCCGTCAGGAAGACGACGGAAGGTCAAGGTCTCAGCACAGGAAAGTACACAAGTCTTCAGGGAAGCGTCCCACACACACACACGAATCCCAAGCGTTTGCCCAGATTACCTTGCCCGACGCAATTTGCAATTGCTCCCAAGCCCCATTTTATGCCAGTTACAAATCTTCATCACTGTCAGCTGCCCTCCTTAACCCGGGCGTTTCCTCATCACTTTCCTCGTCAGAGCTGGAACACCTCTGACTACGCCCAACAGCATCTCCAGCTGTGGATCCCGTCCCATCCCTCCAGCTACGCCATGGGTCTAATCCTGAAGGTCCCCATTCATCTTCTGCCCCATCATGGCCAGTGGCCCCCAATTCCTCCCTTACCCGAGTCCAATCCATCTCATCCTCCTCTGAGCTAACCAGCCCTTCCTCCATTCTCTCCGTGAACCCTTCGAAAGACTCTTCGTCAGAGGGTGCTGCAAATATGTCTCGCAGTCTTTTTCTCTCTCGCTCCTCGAGAGTATCCGACTCTCGAGGAGTCTTACGCCCACGCCTGTCAGAAACAGAGCCACGAGGCTCAATCATAACACTACATCACTGTACTTTCAATGGTACATAAGAAAGGAAACAATGTTTGAAATACATATATGATGGAATTGCCTTTAGTGCACCAAAACGTTTATCTACCATGATATATTTATTGTACAGAAGCAGAGAACTTTTGTGCTGCTGTTTTGTTGGTCCAAAAGTCTTACACATTGACCCAGAGATGAATCAAACACTTCACCTATCAATAGAAATCTCAAGATTTTGGATAGCAGGGATTTAGGACAATGCTGCTGTGGATATGTGCTTCTGGCATGTCTGTGCCAGGTCGAAATGCTAGAATAGGCAAACAGAGATAATTTTCTACACATTTCTTTCTACAAATACCATTTTCAGGGGAGGCAGAAACAAACAATAAAGATCAAAGAAATAAGAGTTGTGTAAAATGCAGTATGTATGTATATCAGCATGTACACACTATTTGGGGGGTAATTTTCTTTTACATAAAAAGAAAGCAATGTTTTTATTCAGTTCCTTTAGCTGCTTATGTGAAAAGATGATACAAATGTGACTGTTTGGTTAGTTCATCCTAAAACAGATAGTGCTTGTAGATGATGTGCTGCTGAGAAATAATTCCTGACAGTTATAACTGAAGCAGATAGACCGTTCTGTCAACCACCAAATAATGCCGTAAAACAAAAAAGGGTTCTGCTTATCGCTTTTCGTGTTTTCATGCTTGTCAGACAGTTTAACAGTGCATTACCTATAACAAAGGGTCTCTGTATTATTCCCGTTGTCTGCCTCTGGTCATGGTTTTAACCTTGTCCAGCTCTGGGCCTTTGCTGACATGCCTTCCTTTTATTACTTATTACTGTGGTTATGTACACAATATAGGAAAGACACGGGGATGCAGCTTGTCAAACAGATGTAGTGGGTTAGGAAACATCACAAAGCAATCTGTGGAAGGCACATAGGTCTCCCAAGATCTGATGATAATGATAGTCTTGCAGATAACCTTCTATTTAACCCTATATCTCTGATATGTCCTCCTAGATCTCCTGCAAACATCCCAGAGTGAATAGAGAGAGGAGAGAATTTCCAGTTTTTTCCTATCCAAAGGTTTTTGTTTCCCATTTCCCGTGGTTACAGTGGAAATAATATTCCCTCCCATGCCTTTGAGAAGTACAGCTTTGGAGTCATCTTTGATTCTTCACTTGTCAGCAATGTGTCTTGACTTTTCACCTTTTTATCAAGGTGCCTTCTGCTCCTCTTTCAAGTGCCTTGTCAAGGCCCATGTCTCTACTATACTGTTTCCTGAACAATCACCCCCCGCCCCCCATTGCTGTTTGATGCTCTCATATACTTTCATCACCTCCATTCCTTGACATCCTATCCTCCTCCTAGTTGCACTGATCTAATGTAGCTTGTAAATCCCTATGGGCAAGAAGTGTCTCATATCTGTTTTTCTTGCATTAATGTGGCAACGTTTCCCAGCCTGGTGCCCTCCAGGTGGGTTGGATTACAGCTTCCATCACCCCAATCCATCCTGGCTGTTGCTCACAGATGTTGCAGTTCAGTGTGATTGGAGGGCATTCCAATATCTGGGAACAGCTGGTAAACAACAATAATAACAGTGAGAGCAATAGTACAGGACACTATTGTTTCCTTACTTAATGGGGCAATATCCCATAGAGAGGCGGTAGTGTGTAGTGGTATGAGCATTGGACTATGACTGGAGATCAGGGTTTGAATAAGGACTTGGCAGTGGAAACTCACCACTCTATCGTCTTCAAAGAACAGCAAATGAAAACCTCTGAATAAATCCTCTCAAACAGACCCTATAATATGTTCACATTACAAAACAAAACATGTTCCATACTTTAAGTTTTTTTTCCGCTTATCAGGACAACAATCATGATTTCAAGTTAAAACAACAGTAGATATGATTATATAAAATAAAGGAATAAAAATAGATTGAATTCATTGGCTTTTATACTAGTGGAAGAATTCATTTTATCATGCTAACACCAGCATAATTTTGCAAGTACTGCTGCTAATATCACCACTATTAATAGCTTTACTATTGTGTAGTAGGACAGGTTAAGCACTGCTTATCCAGAAATCTGAAATCCTCCAAAATTTGAAATTGTCCACTTGAGTGACTGGGGTTGAGTGGCACCTTTTTTTCTCTGTTCAGCGTACACAAATTTTGTTTCATGCACAAAATTATTAAAAATAATGTATATAAAATTACCTTCATGCTATGTACTTAATAAAGTATATATAAAGCATAAATGAATTTGGTATTTAAAATTGGGTCCCACATCTCAAGATACAGTATCTTATTATGTTTGTACAGGTTGAGTATACAAATACATTACACTATGTAAATTTACATTACACTATGTAAATTTTTCTGTTCTTTGTTTGAAAGTGTTATTTCTTGTTTAATTGTGCGATCCTTACTTTAAAAGTAGTTGTTATACTCAAGAAACTTCGTTTTTGTGGCCGAAGGTAGTACGTACTATTATTTCCTTCAGTCTAGGCACTTCATTTGTAATTTTCCTTATGAAAATATGCCATTTTTAACCTTTTAGTGTGCAGACTGCAACAAAGTTTTTTGCAGTTTAATAAACTTTTTCCAGGTTTTTATGATAGAACCAAATAGGAAATAACATTTATAACCTAGGAACAAAAAGCGTGTTACATAATGTTATGTGTGTGCAAGTATATGATTCTGAAAACCTTTTGCCAAGATCTTTTGTGCATATATGGTGCCATTTTGGCTGCATGAGGTACTGGGAATGTATCACTTTGTGTATGTAGGTGTTCCCATTATCCCATTAGTCCCATGGCTTATTTTATTACTTGTGACACAAGCAGCAACTTCAGAAGGTGATTCTAATTTTAATGATGTCCTCTAAGCTTTTTCATTCCAATTTCATGCTGCTTAAGTATGAATAAGTCTATCACCTAATAAATATATACATTTCTGTTTGTCCTCAGGAAGCAACAACTGGAGAGTGTGGAAAGGAAGGCTCTAATGTTCAAGTTACCTCAGGACAGAACAACTGTAACCCAACAGGGGCAGGAAACTCCCAGAGTTTGGTCACCCCTGCCGGCGTCTCTGCAGGTACTTCAGCAGCAGCATCGTTCTTCATAAGGTTAGCTTTTGTTTTTATGGTTTATACATTGGATGTTGGGTATTGAATGTCTATAGACCTAAAGGTTGTTGAGCTTCATTGTTAGAGGTGGAAGCTCAGATGACTGAATGTAGGGAAGCTCCTTGGATGGATTAAGAAATTATTATATCATGAAAACACAAATCTGGAGATGCTGCAGGAATGGGGTATGTTGTGATGGAGTTGGAGTTTGGGTGGAAAAGGAGCAAAGGGGAGGGTGAGGGTTAAAATCCCTACTTCTACCTACGATATTTCTGGTGTACATTCTGCCTTCCCAACCCGCCTTTGGAAAGGAAAAGTGGTGGTCCTAAAGTATATCATTCTAGCTACAAAAGACATCCACTCCATTACTCGCTTTTTTCTCATTTGTCAGACAAAATGCAGTCTGTGGGGCATTTGAACATCCAGATCTTTTCTTGTCCTCGTGTCTCTACAAACAAACCACCACAAATCAGTGCTGCCATAGAAATCCCTCATATTTCCTGCACACAGCCAGAACCCAGTGGATCCTGTGCCCTTGACACCAGCAATTGTAGAAAGTCTCCAGAAAAAAGTGGTAAAAAACTGTAAATAAAATTGCTATTTTTAACCAGAAAGAACACCACTTTTGGAATCTCTAGGGCTTCTTCTACACTGCTGTATAAAATCCAGATTGTCTGCTTTGAACTGGATTATATGACAGGCTAGACTCATAAAATCCAGTTCAAAGCAGATAATGTGGGTTGTCTGCTTTGATAATCTGGACTACTTACTTAGGTGATCCCTCGTTATCTGAGTATTATGGCCTTCCAAGTGTAGTGTCTTGGCGGTGGGTACATAGGTGACTGCGGAGTCCTATTCTTGACTCGTATGTTCTTCCACAGTGAGGACATCGATTTCTAGGTGGAAGGCGGTCTCGGTCAGGGTTGCCTTGACGCGTCTTCCTCCTGGCACATTTCTCCCTTTCGCCCTCTATTTGTGTCTCTTTGAATTGGACTGCACTGCTGGTCACAGCTGACGTCCAGTTAGAGTGCTCAAGGGCCAGGGCTTCCCACTTCTCAGTGTCTATGTCACAGTTTTTGAGGTTAGCTTTAAGCCCATCTTTAAATATCTTTTCCTGTCCACCAACATTCTATTTTCCGTTCTTGAGCTGGGAGTATAGTAACTGCTTTGGGAGATGGTGATTGGGCATTCAGACAACATGGCCAGTCCAGCAGAGTTGATGGCGTACAACCATCGCTTCAATGCTGGTGGTTTTTGCTTCTTTCCACATGCTACATTTGTCCACCTGTCTTCCCCAGAGATTTTCAGGATTTGTTTTGGAGGCAATGCCGATGGAATCATTCCAGGAGTTGAGTGTCATATCTGTAGACAGTCCACGTTTCACAGACATATAACAGGGTTGGGAGGACAATAGCTTTATAAACAAGCACCTTGGTATCTTGCAAACTATATGGCAGTGTAGAAAGAGCCTAGGTCTTCCAGCATGACTATAGTCAACATTTATAGAGTCGCACTGGAGGACTTAGGAATTCATAGAAAAGAACATTTTAATCAAATCCT
This sequence comes from Anolis carolinensis, assembly GCF_035594765.1. Lineage (NCBI taxonomy): Eukaryota > Metazoa > Chordata > Lepidosauria > Squamata > Anolidae > Anolis > Anolis carolinensis. The sequence continues at coordinate 351,611,311 of NC_085841.1, forward strand.
CAAACAATCAAATCTGTAAAAAATCAAGCCTGCAAATACAGAGGGTCAACTCTGCTTGAATATGTAGTCATGTCAAGATCATAAACAGTTGGATTTAATTGTTAATTCTCATGTATTCCCTCTTTAATTCTCACATTGATTCCATCTTTCTTTTATACATTCTGTTTGCATGCTATTATAACTTGGACAGAATTTGTTTTATTACACTCACTGAAATGCATGTGCATTTACATTTTGAGTTAAAGTGTTCTCGCTTAAAAGTGGTTACGCAACATCATCAAAGGTAATTATCTACTGTTCTTATATTTCCTTTTATATTTTGATTCATTTAGCTCAAGATGAAGTACGAAGCATTGTCTCTCTCATTCTCTTGCTGTCTTGCATATGCAAATAAACACTGACACCAGAATAAATTTTGAAACAAAACTGGTCCAATCTCTCCTTAAGGGAGGGGCAACCTAAACCAGTGTCAGGTCTTGCAGAGAGAACAAAATGTCAGAGCAAAAGTCATTCATCAGCAAGATCTTTTGGGCTGAATATTGACTGTGGGGGTTTGGCAGAAAGAATTGCTTCCTGCCTGGAACTGGCATAAGAAGAAAGCTTTCATTTTAACAAAATTTAAAAGGTTAGAGGGCAATATGCAGTAAAAAGGGCCCTGATTTAGCCAGTTGTAGGAAATGAAGAAAATCTGTGTATCATAAAGGAAGAAAAGTTATTTTTGTTCAAATCTTGGAAGCACAAGGGTATAGCAATATTATTTTAGTAAAATCACATAGCTAGTAATACTATTACTTTAAAAAGGCAATGGGTAATATTTGTTACGGGTTTGTTGAAAAACAAACTGCGTGCAGTCCTGTCCAGACTTATCCAGTCCTTTGTTGTATCCACAATGAGCAAAAGAAAAACAAGCCACGAAAATGGAAGAGAAAATCAAAATTTACTCTTAAGTAGCAGAGTCAAAAATCATAATAAAACTTCCAGCAACAAAAACTCACATAAAGTCTCTTGCATTAAATTCATGCAACTTCATAGTAGGCTCTCAGCAAACATTCAGTAAGTCCCCCAGTAAGTCCCCAAGTAAGTTCCCAAGTAAGTCCCCAAAAGACATTACAAACATTCCCAGATATACCCCATTCAGGGAGTGGCTCAAGCCTGTTAGCCCTGATTGTTCCAATTACTCAACCATGAGTTGTAATTAACCAGGTGTTTTTCTCTTAACACACACTTACACAAGTAGTGATCCCACAGAAACTTAGTCACATACATGCATATACAGTAATAATAATTACTTACTTTTTGTACAACAATCAGTCCTGCACAAAAATGGAAACAAATTGAAAAAACCTTCCTGCATTTTTAACATGAGAGAACACTTTTCTATGAATATCTAGGAACTCAGCACAGAGTTCCTATGGTCAACATCTGCCAGAAGTTGACCATTGAATCATACTAGAGGACCTATGGGAGCCTAATGCTTATCATTTGGGGGAATTTAATTGCTTTTTAAATATTTTGATCACATATATATTGTAAAGAAAAAAAAACAAATTTATTATTACCTTATTGCTAATGTGTTACTCTTGACAACACTAACATGTTAATGTGTTGTCTAAGGCTTTCATGGCCAGAATTACTGGGTTGCTGTGAGTTTTCCAGTTAACACCTCCCAAGAAAGGATTCTCTCAAGGCAGGAAGCAGCCAGGCTTTGAATCTGCAAGGCAATTTAATGCTAATCAAGGTGATCAATTGCAACACTCACACTTCCCTCAAATAGACGAGTTTTTTCTCCCACCATGGACTTTCCACAGATATGTAAGCCTCACTTGCCTAGTTTCCAACAGACCTCACACCTCTTGAGGATGCCTGCCATAGATGTGGATGAAACATCAGGAGAGAATGTTTCTGGAACATGGCCATACAGCCCAGAAAACTCAAAGCAACCCACTCACATGTTACTTTTGAAAAATAACATCTCTAACTTTGTTTTTTCAAAGACTTTGCTGTTGTTTTAGAGTTCTTTTCAGTATGCGAGCCTTTGTAATCTAATCTTATAGAACTGAGAAAAGGTGAGAGTCCTGTGATGGACTCCACTTCCAAGCGGGGAGATGTTTTACTGTATAGTGCTGACTCAGGATTCATTAGGAAGGAAGTTGCAAAATGAGCTTTTGTTATCCTGACATTTATTTACAAATATACTGGCTGAGGATTAGATAGGACTTGACAGCAGACACTGTTCTCCATCAGGATTTGAAAGAAATTAAACAGCACCACAATACCCTTATGGAAAATGATTTTACTATCTGTCTACCATATCAGCTTCCTGAATTTTTATCTTTTCCTTTGTCTCGTAGTTCCCACTGAAGCACATCACTAATATATTAACTATCAGCTATCAATTTCCAGAATTTAAGAAGCATTTTCTCAAGACATCCATGCAGTTATCTGTTAATTTATTTATATCTCACCTTTCTCCCAGACTAGAAATCAGGGCAGCTCAGAAAAGACAGAAAATTCATTAAAACACATGTACTTAAAACATGCAAAGCTGATAATAAAAGAGCATTAAACAACAACATAATTTAAAACATTAGAAATCTTTGTTGATGCTGTTAACTGCCTTCAAGTTGACTTAGACTCATGGTAGCCCCATAAATGAGAGAATGCCAAGTAACCCTATTTTCAACAGCTTTGCTCCGGTCTTGCAGATTCAGGACGATTGAGGAGTCTGTACATCTGGAATGTGGTCTTCCTCTTTTCCTACTGCCCTCCACTTTACCAAGCATTATCATCTTTTTTAGAGAGTCATGCCTCCTCATTATATGGCACCAAAGCAAGACAGTCTTGGTTCGGCCCTCTCAGCCTCTATGGAGATTACAGGCTTGATTGGTTTTAGGACCCACTTGTTTATCTTTTTAGCAGTTCATGATATCTACAAAACACTTCTCCAGCACCACATCTCAAATGAGATGGTTTTCTTCCTATCAACATTTTTCATTGCCCAGCTTTCACAACCATACATAGAAATGGGGAATGTGGTGGTATGGATGATCGCTTCTTTCTGATTCAGTGATATATCTTTATCTAGTCTCGTTTCTTCAATGCTGCCCTTCCAAATCTTAGCTGATTTCTTGACTGTAATTTCCAATCTTATTTTAAAACAAAGATAACATAAAAAAACATAAAACAACCTCTTGTTAAGGGTATCTCTATTTATGGACCATGTTTTTGTCTTTCCCTAACAAAAGCATGATAAAGCATAAATAATAAATAAGAGTATTGTGGAAGATTAAAAAAACAAAATGTGTGTGTGTGTGTGTGTGTGTGTGTGTGTGTACTTACGTGTACCCATAACATACATGATTGTGAATGTGCTTGCATAATAATTTGGCAGTATTAATTGCATTCTCTGTTCTGTGCTACAAACAATAGCCAATGTCCCTCCTTATGAATGTTTTCCCCCCAAGTTTGGATTATTAAACAAGCCAGAGATTAATCTGTCTCTGGTTGTTCCAATGCTTTCTGAATCCATCCATCACTTTTGCACATTTTAGGCCTTCAATGTTCACAGATGCCCAGAACTGTGCTTCAGCAATTTATCTTCAAAGGAAGCCTTTGCTAGACTTATTTCGAGAATTGGATGCTCAATCATATTTGCATGCCTCTGAGTTTGTGGATTAAAGAATCTAATTATTCACTAATGAGCATTAATGGTACATATAAACGGAGGGTCACTCTCCTATTACCGGCACCTGATGTTTTCCTGATAAGCATTTGGCCATTACGTTGACCATAAAATACAGTCAATAATTGAGGTGACGGGAAGAGCAGGCACCTTATCAGCTGTAGGCCTGGCAGGACAGCTTGACAGGACTCAAGATACTGATTGAGCAGTGACTGAGCATATGATCAGGCCATTGGAGCCGTGCACCTCTAATGAAATAGCAAAGAAAGCAGCCGAGTATTAGCACAACTGCTAAATGACTAATGTGTTTTCCTTCCAAGGCTCAAACGTTTCAATTAGTTCCGTGAAACTGTTCACTTGGCTATTCATTGTGAGCTGTGGGTGGTCATGGCTTCCAGAGGGCCTTGAATAATTCCTTGTGAGCCATTTGGGGATTGTACGGGGCTGGTGGTAGGGCTGGTTCAAGACATTTGCTTCCTGCAGCAGAGCAGCAGGTGAAATCCACCACCCACCAAAATGCATACTACTTAAAAGCTAGCTATGCTATTTTGTATGTTCAAAAATCCCATACACGTAGGAAACATATATGTATTTTGTGTTTAGACTTGTTTTCAATCTCTAGGATGAATGTATATGAAAATACAGTAATGAAGATATACAGCAACAATATAGGACAGTTTGAGCATCACTTGTCCAAAATGCATGAGATCAGAAGAGTTTTCAACTTCAGATTTTTTTGGGATTCTGGAATATCTGTATTTATTTATTTATTTACATCACTTTTACCTCGCCCTTCTCACCCATACGGACTCAGGGCGGCTTACAACAGTCGGCAATTTACATTGCCCAGAACACATTCAATAAAACAATAACAAAATCAATAAACATTACAACAATACCACATCAATTAAAAACTCTATTAAACTATTAAAACATGAATTATAAAATTTTAAAATGCATATGCAGTTAGATTCGTCCACTGACACCTTTTGTGTACGCCTTGATTCAAGCCATATCACCTCAGATATTTACTCCTTGAACGCTTGAGCACATATGTATTCACATCTTGGATATGAAACCCTACTCTAAACACAGAATTCATTTGTATTTTCCATTGATTTTATACATACAATATTTTTAATAATTTTGTTCATAGAAGAAAATTTGTGTATATTGAAAAATAAGAAAGCAAAGATATCACTGTTTCAGCCATACGTGTGGAAAATTTCAGATTTTTGTGATGACCCATGGGCCTTGTAGTCCTGCTCAGGACATTGTAATTCCTGATGAAGATGAAAACTTGGGTTTTTTACCTTCCCAGTCTGAACTGGATTCCTCTCAGCCAGATCTTTCCCAGGCAGATCTGGGAACCTTGCACCTGCAAGAAAGTTGTCTCCCAGAAGTATGTCAAACAAGCCCAGAGCCTACTTCTCCCGTGTTCTTGCGCCGGGAGTTTTGTAAACAACAGAGAAGTTTGGAATCAGCTTCGCGCAGGAGTGCGAGGATTGCAGCTAAGAATGTGGCCAATTAAGACTGCTTCTCGTGAGAATCTTTGGGGAGTCTCACATCTGGTCTCAGAGTTAGCTTTCGGTTCTGATTCCCAGAGAACTGCTTCGGCGGGAAAGCTAGACTCTATTTAGGTGTTTTACCCGCGTAGTAACTTCGCGGAGTCAATTCGTCAGCCTACGGAGCGAGTTGTGTCTGGACAGCGCGCTCCGATTCAAGCCTCGCTCCTGCTCAAGCCTTGCCTTGCTATCCAGCCTTCGCCTTGCTTCCCAGCCTTTGTTTATCTACGGACTTTGCCTTGTTTCCCAGGATCAATCCTTGCCTTGTTCCACGGATTTTATCAAGTTATTCCACGGACCTTGTTCTTGTTCTTAGTTACCTTGTTCCACGTTCAAGCCCTGTTTCAAGTATCAAGTTATTTCCTAGCCTCGCTCAAGTTTCATGGACTAAAGGACCTTGTCATCTCCCCTCACTTTGCTTGGCAAAGTGAGTGTTTCGGTTATTGGATTACAACTTTGGACCTTAATATTTCTTATTGGACATTGCTTTTTTGGACTAATTCTGACCTTTCCTGAAAGGTCTAATTCTGGACTATTTTCTACACTTGTTTTTATTAACTTTATATATTCCTTCAATAAAGATATTAGATAGATTCTGGCCTCTGTGTATGGTTATTGGTGCTCTGCAGCCTGGGTCGTGACAGTTTGACTCCGCCACCCTAAGCACCAATTAACCTCGGCCAGAATGTCTACCGGAGTCGTACCTGGGCCGAGCGGCCAGCCGATTACCTACACCATCGACAAGGATGAGGTGGACCGAATCCGTGATAAGCTCAATGCACAGGATGGAGAAATAAGGGGTTTGAAGGAACGCGGAATTCGTCTTCCGGCCATGGCGTTGCCAACCAAGTTTACTGGAGAAGCTTCTAAGGTTCATGTCTTCCGTCGCCAATGTCAAGCTTATCTAGAGGCCCGTGCTGCCGAGTTTCCCCAAGAAGACATCAAAGTGGCATGGGTTTACAGTCTTCTAGACGGGCCAGCGGCCAGCTGGGCGACGGCACTGTACGACCAAGCCTCTCCACACCTAAGATCAGCGCAACACTTCTTGGACCACCTCAAGGAGACTTGGGGAATCGAGGACAATTTGGAGGCAGCCGGTCACAAACTCCGTCGCCTTTTCCAAGAAGACAGACCTATGTCTCAGTATATAGCCGAGTTCCGAGTACTGGCCCACAACACCGGCTGGAACGATGTAGCCCTCAGGGGACAATTCCGGGAGGGTCTCAACATTGAAATGCTGGAAGAAATCTCCAAGGTGGATCCTCCCCAGACCCTCGAGGCACTCATTGATCAATGTTTACGGGCTGAAGTCATGATTGCCAACAGGAAACAGTGGGTTCGAGGCCAGGGCAGTAGAGCCGGGGCAAAACCCCCCGCTCCCGCCAGCGTTCAGCCACGTCCGGTGTGGAGACCCCCACCGCCAACCCCATACCCCAGAGGAGGCGAGGAGGTGCCGATGCAGTTGGGCAATGTGCGTCCCAGACTAGATGCCGCCGAGAAGGCCCGTCGTCAACGCTTAAACCTCTGCTGGTACTGCGGGAACGGGGGCCACTTCGCCAGAGAGTGTCCAGCCAAAGGGAAGCCTGCCGCCCGTCTTGCGGCGGCGTCCTCCACGGAGACGAAGGCGTCTGAGCCGACTGGCACACAGCCGGCGGGGGAAGCCAACGACCGGGTGTAGAGAGGCTCGCCAACCCGGTCAAAAAATCCATCCAAGAGCCGCCAACCGGGGTCCTGTTCCTTCTCGTGGTCACATTATGGTCAGCAAAAAGGGGACCCGTCATGATCCACGCCATGATAGACTCTGGAGCTACCAACAATTTCATCGATAGAGAGTATGCCGACTCTCTGGGATTACAATATCATGATTTCAAGAATGCCCGTGTGGTGCAAGCCATAGACGGCCGCCCCCTCAAGACGGGCCCCGTAAGTCAGTGGTCGGAACCCACCAGGATGTGGATAAGGGAACATATGGAAGAGATTTCTTTCTTTGTTACCGAGGTTCCCCATTTCCCTGTGATTTTGGGAATCCCATGGCTGACTCTCCACGACCCTAACATCTCCTGGTCCAACAGAGAACTGCAGTTTGCTTCACCGTACTGCCAAAACCATTGCCTCGTAGCCAAGGTATGCCATGCCACAGACACCGAGCCCATCATCACCTTGCCAAAGAAGTACTCCGAGTATTGGGATGTATTCAATGAGAAAGAAGCCGAGAAATTACCCCCACATAGACCTTATGACTGTGCCATTGACTTGGTGGAGGGGGCCCCGATCCCGCGAGGGCATCTCTACTCCCTGACTGAACCAGAGCAAGAAGCTCTCAGGGAATTCCTAGAGACAAACCTTCGCAAGGGATTCATCAGACCCTCTCAATCCCCAGCCGCCTCCCCAGTGATGTTTGTGAAGAAGAAGTCAGGGGAACTACGCTTGGTGGTGGACTACAGAGCATTGAACAATATCACCAAGCGGAACAGCTATCCCCTGCCCTTAATCTCGGATCTACTGGATCGGCTTCGAGGAGCCAAGGTTTACACCAAGCTGGATCTTCGGGGGGCTTACAACTTAGTTCGCATCAGGGAAGGGGACGAGTGGAAGACCGCCTTCCAGACCAAATTCGGATTATTTGAGTCCCGAGTTATGAATTTCGGTTTATGCGGAGCCCCCGCAACGTTCCAGCATTTTGTCAATGACATTTTTCAGGACTATCTAGACAGGTTCTTGATAATCTACCTGGACGATTTTTTGGTGTTTTCTAGATCACAATCAGAACATGAGAACCACGTCAAAATGGTGTTACAACGATTGCGGGATCATGGACTTTATGCCAAGCTGGAAAAATGCGCCTTTGATCTACAAGAGGTAGATTTCCTTGGTTACCGCATCTCGCCTCTAGGGCTTTCCATGGACCCAGCCAAGGTTTCAGCAGTATTGGAATGGCGGGCGCCAACTAACAAGAAAGAGGTGCAGCGTTTCTTGGGGTTCGCGAACTATTACCGCAAGTTCATTCCAGATTTTGCCCGCTGGTCCGACCCCATCACTAGCTGCATCCGTGGAAAGCAGCCTTTCCGCTGGACTGATCAAGCAGAGAAAGGGTTCCAGCAACTAAAGAAACTATTCACCTCCCAGCCAATTCTACAGCACCCAAATCCTGGAACCCCTTTTGTGGTGCAAGCGGACGCCTCTGATGTGGCAATTGGGGCTGTACTCTTACAACCGGTGGGAGATCACCTCCATCCCTGTGCCTTTTATTCTCGTCAACTAACCACACCAGAGAGGAATTACACCATTTGGGAAAAAGAACTACTGGCCATAAAGGCAGCCTTTGAAACTTGGAGACATTGGCTAGAAGGGGCCAAATTTCCCATTGAAGTCCACACTGATCATCGTAATCTAGAACATCTAAGAACTGCCCGCAAACTAAATCAGAGGCAGCAACGTTGGGCTTTATTCTTTGAACGTTTCAACTTCCAGATCCATTATGTGACCCCAGCCCAAACCAAGCAAGCAGACGCCCTGTCACGTAAACCGGAATACGCTGCAGGACGCAAGGAGACCTTTGAATCCCAACTGCTACAACCCGAGAACTTTGCCACGCTCACGGTGGGGAACACCAAATCCATTCCCATTGGTTCAACTTCCCCTACTCCAGGACCCATCTGTGCTCAAGAAATCAGGGCTAGTCAGCAAGCAGATGCCTGGGCGCAGGACCAACTTCGCCAAGGTCTGCATTTTCCCTTTTCGCTTAAAGATGGGCTGCTCTGCTATAGAAATCATGTTTATATCCCACCCGGACCGGGCAGGGAAAAAGCGCTTCGTCTGTGTCATGACTGCAAACCAGCAGGACACTTCGGACTATTTAAAACTATGCATTTGATCCTAAGGGATTTTTGGTGGCCCAAGATCCGCAAGGATGTGGAAAAATATGTCAACACCTGCCCAGTATGCCAGCGCTCCAAGATACGAAGGGAGAAGCCCTCAGGGCTTTTACACCCCCTTCCTACCCCATCTCGCCCATGGGAAATAATTTCCGCGGATTTCATCACTGACCTACCACCTTCCTGTGGATTCACCACGATCTTAGTGGTGGTGGACCTTTTCACCAAGTTAGCCCATTTCATTCCCTGCGAAGGCCTCCCCACGGCCAAAGAAACTGCGGATCTATTTCTTCAACATGTTTTCAGACTACATGGATTGCCCAAGAGTTTAGTCACAGACCGTGGATCTCAATTCACCTCTCGTTTTTGGAAGGCACTACAAAAACTATTGGGCATAGACTCTCGCTTATCTTCAGCTCATCATCCCCAAACAGATGGGCAAACGGAGCGCACCAATGCCACTTTGGAGCAGTATCTTCGCTGTTATGTAAACTACCAACAGGACAATTGGGCTTCTCTGTTACCACTGTCTGAGTTTGCCTACAACAATGGAGTTCAAGCTTCTACAAAAGAAACGCCGTTCTTTGCAAACTACGGCTTCCATCCACGTTTCTTCCCCCCTGTCATTAAAACTTCAGAAGTTCCCGCAGCAGAAGATTGGCTGCAGGAACTCACAGCGGTGCAACAACTTTTGCTCCAGCAACTGGACCAAGCCAAGGAGGACTATAAACGCCACGCTGACAAACATCGCCAGCCGGGCCTCGAAATCAAGGTAGGAGATCGGGTTTTCCTGTCCACTCGCTTTCTGCCCTCCCACCGCCCTTGCCGGAAGCTAGATGCCCGCTTCATTGGCCCCTATCCAGTGGTGGCGCAATTAAACCCCGTGACTTTCAAACTCCAACTTCCGCGTTCAATGCGCATTCACCCAGTGTTTCACCGTTCCCTGCTCCTTCCGGCGGATGGTGTGCGACCTGATACAGACCAACCGGCCCCCCCTCCTGTTTTGATGAATGGGGAGGAGGAGTTCGAGGTTGAGGACATTTTGGATTCTCGCTTTCACCGCCGCCGCCTACAATATCTCATTGACTGGGTGGGTTTTGGCCCTGAGGAACGCTCTTGGGAAGACGCCTCCACAGTCCATGCTCCTGATCTAACCCGTCGCTTTCATCAGACCTATCCCACCAAACCGCGACCTCGCGCCTCGGGGAGAGGGCCCCAGTTTGGGAGGGGCCTTGAGGAGGGGGATAGTGTGATGACCCATGGGCCTTGTAGTCCTGCTCAGGACATTGTAATTCCTGATGAAGATGAAAACTTGGGTTTTTTACCTTCCCAGTCTGAACTGGATTCCTCTCAGCCAGATCTTTCCCAGGCAGATCTGGGAACCTTGCACCTGCAAGAAAGTTGTCTCCCAGAAGTATGTCAAACAAGCCCAGAGCCTACTTCTCCCGTGTTCTTGCGCCGGGAGTTTTGTAAACAACAGAGAAGTTTGGAATCAGCTTCGCGCAGGAGTGCGAGGATTGCAGCTAAGAATGTGGCCAATTAAGACTGCTTCTCGTGAGAATCTTTGGGGAGTCTCACATCTGGTCTCAGAGTTAGCTTTCGGTTCTGATTCCCAGAGAACTGCTTCGGCGGGAAAGCTAGACTCTATTTAGGTGTTTTACCCGCGTAGTAACTTCGCGGAGTCAATTCGTCAGCCTACGGAGCGAGTTGTGTCTGGACAGCGCGCTCCGATTCAAGCCTCGCTCCTGCTCAAGCCTTGCCTTGCTATCCAGCCTTCGCCTTGCTTCCCAGCCTTTGTTTATCTACGGACTTTGCCTTGTTTCCCAGGATCAATCCTTGCCTTGTTCCACGGATTTTATCAAGTTATTCCACGGACCTTGTCTTAGTTACCTTGTTCCACGTTCAAGCCCTGTTTCAAGTATCAAGTTATTTCCTAGCCTCGCTCAAGTTTCATGGACTAAAGGACCTTGTCATCTCCCCTCACTTTGCTTGGCAAAGTGAGTGTTTCGGTTATTGGATTACAACTTTGGACCTTAATATTTCTTATTGGACATTGCTTTTTTGGACTAATTCTGACCTTTCCTGAAAGGTCTAATTCTGGACTATTTTCTACACTTGTTTTTATTAACTTTATATATTCCTTCAATAAAGATATTAGATAGATTCTGGCCTCTGTGTATGGTTATTGGTGCTCTGCAGCCTGGGTCGTGACAATTTTGGAGTATTTTGGATTCCAGAATATTGAATTAAGGATGTTCAACCTGTAACTACAAATTAAATAACTATAAATTCACCAACTTTCTTGACAACAGAAATTATTTTCTTGAGTTGCTAAACTCTACCTAATGGTAGGGCCATCCCTTGAAGGTGGTGATAGGGACGGTGAAGGCACGCCCAAGCTTTTGGGAAAACTATATTGTCTGGCTTTACTTGGGGGGCTATCTGTATACCTTCCATTAAGATCGAGACCCTTAAAATACAGAGGCACTTTAGGCAAGGTGAAAAGATAACCAATTTAGTTTACTGAAAACAGGAAGAACAAAGGGCTAACTCCACCCGGAACCATGATAAGATAGCTTAAAGCAATACATTATAAATGGAGATTTTGCTGAATGCAGTAATCTCTCTGGAGTCTTTGAAAGTCCTCTGCCTCTGGTGCAAAGCAATGGCTCACAAGCTGGAGCCCAAAGGCTGCCTCAATCATCTTTCTTTGTGAAGCCTAAGCTGGTCAAAGGTGTCTGTTGTCTCTGGGACTGGTGGTATAAGAATACTGCTGAAAGCAGTGTTTAGTGCTAAGGATGCCTGTTTGGATTGCTAGGCCAGAAAAAAACCAGACCTGTAGTCTCTATAGCTCTATTGCACAAAAAGGAGGAGTCTATCAAATGAGATCTATACAGGCAAATGGAATAGACCAACTAAGGCTGGCCTCTAGAGGGATTTTATGCTCCACCCAAAAACTAACACAAACGGAAGTACTGTATCTACACTACTGGGAAAACCTAAACAGAGGGAACTGAAGCAAAGGAGAGGAAAAGGCAGAACCAAGACTTCACAGGGACAATAGTTTGTTCTTCTTGGGTTCTTCTAGCCAGATATCTTGTGGGGTCAATAGACACTATACAATATGTTTTGACTAGGAATTTGTGAGATCAGGGTTCAAATTCCCATTCATGCAAAGAAATCCACTGCAGGCTGAGATCAGGGTTCAAATTAGCTCCAAAATCTTTTTTTGCAAGGCGAGAGGAATTCAACTTTTAGGATTACAGTAAGCCAGCTCCAAGTGATGACGTCCACAAAATAGAGAAAATTTGTATGTTTGGGCTGTACCTAGCTGAGTTACTAAAATGGGCTGCAAAAGCTCTGTGATCAAAATCCAGCTTAGGTTCAGACATATCTATAATGCCATCCCAGGGGAATTATTGTTTTTTAACCTTCAGATGACCTTCAAAGAGTTCATTGCGTGTCACATCACAAATTCTTTTTGAAGTTCCTAGGGGAATCTCTGCTTCCATTCAAGGCCAAATCACATGATCCACAAGAGAATGGATTTTATCAACACACATCAATGCTTTATATAACTTTCAAGAGAAGTGTTTCTGCAGACCTTTTGCCTGGTCTGCTAGGATAGCCATGTCTTTCCCACAGCTAATCCTCTGTTTGTTGATATACTCTCTTTGAAGGGTTGTCTGGTCTGAGTCTGGTTTAAAGACAAAGAATTAGAAGGAAGAAAATGATGGGCATTCAGGTTGCTCATAAACCTTTAGCAACTGGACAGCAGACGTATCAGGCATTTTCATCTTATACCAGATTTAAATTGGTCCCCATCTCCTACAGTTGTGAGATGCATTCAGATTCAAGTAATTGTTTCTAATGGTTATACACAGATGTTGAGATGAACTGTATTAAAATTGAAAACCAATGTAGAATACTGTTTGTAGTGTTTAGACTTGAACTCTAGGAGGCCAATTTAGATAATGTTACAGTATTTGGAATACTGGAATTTTTTTTCAATTCTAATTTTTCTAGAAATCCCACATAAATGTTTACAGGTATGTCTTTTTGCTAGAAAAAAAGAGTAGTGTGGGGGAAATTGGACACACATACAGTTGTATATTCTTGTTTCAATCTATAGTGAGTGATCAGAATAGGCACATGCTATGCAAACTTCTCATGTACACTTGCCTAGAATTGGGGTACATGTCTTCTTGAAAAGAAGTTGGAGGTGATCCCTGACCTGCTCCGTAATGTGTGGTTGTAAAAACATGATAATAAAGAAAGCTGACAGAAAGCAAATAATCTCATTTGAAATGTGGTGCTGGAGAAGGGTTTTTAGACATAATGTGAGCTGTCAAAAAGACAAATAAATGAATCCAGGGCTGAACGGAGTCCCTAGAAACAGGCTAAATTCTCCCCAGAAGCAAAAATGATCGTGCTGAGCATCTTGCCCTTTGGAGATGTCATGAGCAAGAAATGACTTGGTGAAAAAAGACAGTAATGTTAAAGTGGAAAAAGAGGAAGACTGCATCACAAGTGGGTTGATTCAATCATGACTCTGAATTTATAAGATCTTAACAGGGTTGTTGAGGACAGTGGATCTTAGACATCTCTCATTCATAGAGTTGCCATAAATTAAAGTCCACTCCATGGCTATTAACAACAATTCTGACCTAGGCTGAATCTACACTACAGAATTAATGCAGTTTAACACACTTTAGCTCAATGCTATGGATTCATGGTAGTTGTAGTTTACAAGGTCTTTAGCCTTTTTGGCCAAATAGTGATGCTTCCTCACCAAACTACTAAGGCATTTGAACCATGGCAGTTCATGTGGCATCAAGCTGCATTAATTCTACAATGTAGATGTATCTCCCCGCACACACAGCAAATATCTAATTTATCCATTGACCTCTTCCCCTGAACTTTGCGTTAAAATTAGTTTTCCCTTTAACTCTCCGATTCATTCTGCCACCTCAGACAGAGACATGGTGCCTAAAAATATACTGTATACTCTATATTCCACAGCTTTGTATGCCAAACAGAAATTAGTCAGAGCACTTTAAATCATTAGCATGCATTCTGTGCTGTCTGATAATGGAAACCCCTGGACTTGGGTTGCATACTGTTTTCTTTATCAACCCTGTCTCCCTCTATGTGAGTGCCTTAACATTCATACATTATTTAATACAGCAAAGGATGTGAACTGCCTTTTTTCTTTCTGAACTGCTTGCTGTCCAAGCTTCTATGATGTGACCTTGAATAGTAACCATAGAAACATGTTAAAAGCATCAACCTTTTTTTTTTAAAAAAAACCCAGTAGTTTGGAATGACAGGGATTCAAGTTCCATGAAAGAAGGTTATGATGTATTAAGAATTCTCGGAGCATGCATTACTTCTAACCTGTTAAACCTGATTACATTGGGATGATCAGCACCTCTGCAATTTTCAAGCAGTTGGGGGTCGACAAAACAGAGGAAAAACTATACATTTTAATAATAGCTCATTTTTGAAATACGTAAAGCCAAATCTTGGAAAGCTATCACCTTAAGTCTTGATTTAGCTATAAAATACAGGCATTGTTTCCCTACTGAGTTGAGGATGTAGTAGTCTGTTTTCTATATTTAATAGCTAGAAACATTTACTCACCCCTATCCCTCTGGGAATAACTGGCATTGCAGTTTTCACGTGGAGCTGGCATGATTTAAAACCTATCTTGACAGATGGAGAGTAAATAACTGGGTTAGTAGTTAAGTAGGTCAGTAGAAGCAAATGGATTCTGTGACTCATCAGATACTGAGTTAGCCCTTTAACAGTGCCGCATGTAGGATTTCTGCAGGCTATGAATGGAGCTTGTAGAATTCGCAGGCAATGTTTATATCGTTGCCCTTGAGTCTTACTATAACTGACAATAGCCACGTCCCTTTAAATGAAGGATGGTTTACTGAAAAGGGAATGGGTTTTATTACTGTCCAGAGCTTCAAATGTTATTTAAAAAAGTTAGCATGTAAATATACGAGCATTACTTCTGTTTCTTTCTTTTTTCAAAAAAGACAATTTGTTTTCATTACTTACTGGATAATATGCTTACTTTTTGTGCACACTGAAATCCCACATTGACAAGACAAAGTATAGTAAAGGTAAAGGTAAAGGTTCCCCTGACGTTAAGTCTAGTCGTGTCCGACTCTGGGGGTTGGTGCTCATCTCCATTTCTAAGCCGAAGAGCCGGCATTGTCTGTAGACACCTCCAAGGTCATGTGGCCGGCATGACTGCATGGAATGCCGTTACCTTCCCGCTGGAGCGGTACCTATTGATATACTCACATTTGCATGTTTTCGAACTGCTAGGTTGGCAGAAGCTGAGCTAACAGCGGGCGCTCATTCCACTCCCGGGTTTGAACCTGAGACCTTTTGGTCTGCAAGTTCAGCAGCTCAGCGCTTTAACACACTGAGCCACCGGATGCTCAGACAAAGTATACTTTAATGTTTACAGACTTGTGCAACAATTCCACAATGCCACTTTGTTAGAGAACTGTGATCTATCCAACCTGATGTCATTCACATTTGTGTGCTTGTGAAAAATCCTCTGCCTGACTTACCAGGTGGAGATATTGCAGGGAGGGCATCCTCCCGCCTGTCATGGCACAGGCTGGGGGCTTCTCCTTTCCAGAAGCCCCCTCGATGGTGGGAAAGTTCCCGCTGGCTGGGCAGCCGACCAATGGGAGATGGCCCCTGCTTGGATGGGGGAGCTTCAGGTAGCCTTTTTAAAGGCTGAGCAAGGCCACACCAGGCAGTGCACCTTCCGTTGAACCATCCCATCCACCCTTCATAGATGTTCAATGTTCCTGTTTATGGTTTTCATTGAGCATTGTTCCTTTGTACAGCATGGGCCTTGGATCTGGCAGGCTTATTCCCCCTCCCCTATTGGGGGGGCGGGGGGCGGGGAGAGGAGCATCTGGTAGGTGATTTACCAGGGGTGCAATGAGTGTCCCGGTATTGTGCCAGTCGGTAGCAACAGCACCCCCTGGTGTGGTCAAGCGGTATCAATCAGCAGCGGACCGACCAATCCCAGATTCAGGACCCATGCATGGCGGGGCCAACCCTGATTTCAAGTTGTGGCTGTTTTGTCATCTCAACTCTGTGTGTGCATCATAATTGGGTTTGCTGGCACGAAGCGGTAGTCGCACATGCCCACACAACATGAACAACCGTATGCAATGGCACGGCATGCATAACTTTGTTTCTGCAAACTTGAACTGAATATGGATGTTGGTGAAAAATGGCCAGCTACTTCTGTAATGGAACATACACATGTGTAAGACAGCAACACGATTCCAGCCCTTAAAATATAAAAATGACACCAATGTAGCCCTAAAGAAACATCTAAAAGCAGCAAATGGTTAGGTACATTGAGAAGAAAATGCAGTAGAATTAACAAGGAAATATTGAATGTTATTACTTTAGGTTGAGTATCCTGTACCCAAAATAATTGGAACCAAAAAGATTTAGGGTTT
Source organism: Anolis carolinensis (assembly GCF_035594765.1). Taxonomy (NCBI): domain Eukaryota; kingdom Metazoa; phylum Chordata; class Lepidosauria; order Squamata; family Anolidae; genus Anolis; species Anolis carolinensis. The sequence continues at coordinate 351,627,941 of NC_085841.1, forward strand.
TGTTTTGTTTAACTTTGGAATATTTGTACATATATAAGGAGATATCTTGGAGATGGGACTATACATAGCCTGAAAGTAATTCTATACACAATAGTTTAAATCATTTTGAGCATGAAACAAACTTTGTGTACATTGGACCATCTGAAAGCAAAGGTATCACCCACTTTGGATTTTGGAGCATTCCTGGAGTAGGGCTGCTCCCATGCTTCGACCAAGGCTTGCCATCAAATTACCCAGGGTGACTTTTACTTCTCATATGTATCAGCTGTTCTGTTCTGCTGATGGTTCATTGTGGTTCAATATCTGTTTGTTTTTCATGTTGTGAATTTTTCTCTGTACCATCTTTAATTTTTGCCTTTCCTTCCTGTGGGGAAAAGGAGAAGATGATGAGGGTGATGATGGCAGTGATTGTCTGGGTGGTGGATTCTATTTCTTTGGAGAGCATTGAAACATAGCTTAAACTGACATCTTTCAAGGCTGCTTTACTTTACTTATGTATCCCTGCATGGCAGGGGGTTGGACTAGAAAGCCCTTGTGATCCCTTACAGCTCTAAGATTCTTTGATTCTGTGAAGCAGAATCTCAGATATATCACACCCTGGAAGACTAATCAGTCTGGAGGATATGCTAGATTTCTGTTCTTCCTGTGTGGTACAGGTAAGGGGCACTAAACAGGTCAAGGAGTCCTAAGCTCAGTTATGAATGCTAAAATTTACCAGTCAAATCACAGAAGACAATTCCTCCCATATTTTCTTCTAATGGGGAAGAAGACCGGGGGGCGGGGGGCATTGTGCTGTGCGTCAGCTGGATGGAACTTTCTCTTTGCTTGTTTCTATTTGATCATGTAGGAATGGGAAGGGAAGACAGCTATGCTCTTTCTATACCAGAATTGCTTTGGAAGATTTCTTTGCCAAGCAAAACTGACATTGAAGGCCTTTGAATAGTTCTGAAAAATTCCCCATGGAGCCTCAGCTTTTGTATCTCATGTGTCTGTTAAACACCGCAGGCATCACATCTGGTGGCACGTTTGCAATTGCATTGGGTTGGTCTGAGATAATTCAAATCTGCCTTCCATCCTGTAGCTCTCAGGTGGCCTTGGGCAAATAACTTTTCTCAAAGAGTTGTCAAGATGCGAAAATGGCATCCTAATTTTCTTGGTGGCGGGGAAAGATTTCAGTGTAACAAGTAAAATGATTAGTCTTTGGAAATTAAGAACTAGGCAGCACAATGCAGCATGACACAGAAGCTTTGAACCTAATGTTTGTGGTGCTAGCTGATTCTGAAGTGGGCCTTGAGGAATTTATGGCTCTGATAAATATTCCGTTTCTGATGTAGTGGGAAGCAGTTGGCACCTGGAATTTTCTGCTTTCTGTGAGGATATTTTGGAAACTATACAGCCTGTCAACTTTAGACAGCATTGATCAAGGAAGCCTACCAACCTGATGTTGTTAAACTAGTTGGGAGACTTCCTATTTCTGTTTGAGTCCACCATAGACTCTTTTATGGGTAAGGGAGGTAACAGTGCAGTTGACATCAGTGTATACTCTTGGCTAATCTTTTAACAGTGGCTTTTTCACAGTACACGGTTATAGTACTATGATTTCACTTTTACTGGCTGCATATGATGGAATCCAAGAATTTGTAGAAAGGCAATAGACTTTTCTAGCAGAATTCTAAATGCAGTTCTCTAAACTACAAATCCCAGAGTTCCATAGGATGTCGTTATGGCTGTTAAAGTAGAATCACAGAACCATCACTGCATATGCTGTTAAAAGGTTCCAGGATAGGTTGAGGGACATGTTCTCAGTGGCAGTCTAAGGTTCAATGCTTGATAGGCATAGATTCAATATTCAATGCTTGGTCTCACCTGTTAAAAGGATCAAGAAGGAGATGCTGTGTCTTGAAACCTTGTAGAGTGGCTATAAGTCATGAGAACCATTACTAGATAAAATGTAAAGTTTCTTTGATATACTAAACTCGCAGAATACTTTGCAGCAATGGAAGTAAAGCAAGGAAGAAGGCCAGGAGTGTGAAGGAGAGAGAAATTGAGACATTTTAAAGTTTATGAAGAACTAGAACAGCAGATGACTGATCAGGATTGGCCCTAACTGGCGCAGTTGGAAGGTATGCTTTAGACTAGAAAATTTCAGCACATGTTGCTTATCACTTGCTTGTGTGGCAAGCCATACCTGCTGAAATTCCCTCTTCTATGCAATCATTCAGGGACTAAATACCCTAAAGCAGGGGTCCCCAAACTAAGGCCCTCTGGGGTCATTTACCTGGCCCCCCGCCCTCAGTTTTATAATATATACATATAATGTTGATAATAATATTATAATGTAATACAATATAACACTAATAATAATACCATATAATAATATTAATTATATATTCTATATTACATAGAATATTACTAATAATATTACAGTATAGTGGTATAGTTCAATATAGTAATATATAATGCTAATATTGTGCTATGCTAATAATATAATATATTGTATGTACATATAATTTGTAAGCCACTCTGAGTCCCCTTTGGGGTGAGAAGGGTGTGATACAAATGTAGTAAATAAATAATAAATAAATTTTAGACTTAGGCTCACCCAAAGTCTGAAATGACTTGAAGGCACACAACAACAACAACAACAACAACAACAACAACAACAACAACCCTAATTAACTTGACTATCTCATTGGCCAGAAGCAGGACCACACTTCCCATTAAATTCCTGATAAATGTATGTTGGTTAAAATTGTTTTTATTTTTAAATATTGTATTGTTCTTTCATTGTTGTTGTTGTTGTTGTTGTTTTTGCACTACAAATAAGACATATGCAGTGTGCATCGGAATTTGTTTGTATTTTTTTCAAATGATAATCCGGCCCCTCAACAGTTTGAAGGATTGTGGACCGGTCCTCGGCTTAAAAAGTTTGAGGACCCCTGCCCTAAAGGCACCAGATCCTGTTTGATTTTGGAAGCTGAGCAGAGTCAGCCCTGGTTAGTACTTTGACAGGAGATTGTTAACAAATACCAAGTGCTCTAAGCTATATTTCAGAGGGAGGGACTGCCAAAGCCACCTCAGTATCCTTGCCTAAGAAAATCATATGAAATTCATGGGGTCACCATAAGTCAACAGGTGACTTGAAGGCCACACAGACACAACCATTCAAGGAGCCGTCTCCAATTTATACTTTGGCCATCTTATATTCACACCACACTACATTGGTGGAGATTAACATGAAATTATCCTTGATAGTTTTACTGTCTTTTGTATTTCTGACTATTGCATGGCCTGTGGTTTCTTTTTTGCTGCTGTGCCCAAGTGGCTTCTCTCTTTAATAATCAGCAAATGGTTTAACGTTTGCTTGCTTTGCATTCTGCTTTTTGCCACTTGAAAGGTGGCAAAGCGGGTGGCGAGTGGAAAGTATTCTCTGCCTCTAAAAAAAAAAAAGGCTTAATCTGTATAAGCTTCTGGGACTAACTTAAAGTTAGAAACGAGTCTCAGAAAAGTGATATTAACCTCTCTGATGCAGCTTTGTACACTTCCTACTGTGCTTTATGAACACAGAAGCAAGAGAGGCTCCCTGCCATGCATTCAGAGGGCAGGTGAAGCAAATAAAGAGGATGTGTGGAATAATAGCCTGGCAAAGGCACAGTGGTAGCATGGGAGGAGAAGGGAGATAAGGGGGAGAGACCTGTGGGCAGCGGCATGCTGGAGTGGGAAGCCTGGTGCTGAACATGTTTGCAGATGGCAGTCGGGAAAGGGAGGGATTCTGAAGGCTGACAGCAACAGTGAAGTCAGGGAGGTTAATAGACTGAATATCAGGAGGGGGATGGAGCAGCCAGGCAGGAGGGAGAGGTGGGAGAAACAGGCAATTTCAGCTAGGAGCAAACAGAATCAACACAGAAAAGAACGTCCTGGGAGGAGGCCAAGGGATGGTTGGTCCATGACAATGAATAAAAGAGTCAATCCAAAATTGGAAATAGGGGTTAACAAGGGGGTATAGAGAGCCAATGGGATCAGTAAGGGGCATTGGCATGAAAAGGAAAGCAGTCAGTCAGAGGGAGGGGTTGTATATGTATGTGATGAGAGGCAAGAAGGCCAGATCCCAAAGGACAAGACTGTGCGCATGAACAAAAGAAAACTGGAGGAAGTGAGAATGGGGTGGATGTATCGGATTGAGGTTCAGGATTCAGACTCCAAATGTAAACATTGTGAGGGTCCCTATTACTGTCTTTTAGCCCCCCCTCCCCTCTATAAAATGGAAATACTTGATCCTTGCTTTGCAAGAGGACAATAAAAGGAAGGAGGAAGCCCTGGTTCTTTATTTATAACACTTCCAGCCATTTGTCTTTAAGTGTTTTAGAATTCTGGGCCTTGAGGAAGTTGGATGTCTGGATAAAGGTCGATGCTTTTTCTTGGTAATGTCTTGGCAGTCTGATTATCTGAGTTAAAAACCAAAGAGCATATGAAACCATCGCTTAGTGAGCCAGACATGTCAGCTCACCTAGTTGGCTGATACAGTATGACAGCAGCTCTCTAGGATTGGGTGCAGGATTCTTTTTCAGCCCTGCATAGAGATGCTAGGCATTGAACTTGGACCTTTCGCCATTCAGAGCTTGTAGTCTACTACTGACCTAAAAGCCCTCCTCTGTGAAATCTGGATGCTTGTTTTAAGGCCTAGATATATTTCTGCCATGATGACTATTGTGGCAGGAGTAACTGGGAAGGTGCCAATTTGCTGTTACAATACTTGGAATGCAGAATTTGCAAATTTTCAAGAGAATCGAGCTTCCACAATTGTTACTAGTTTTGCAGCTCAGAATAATTATTGCTCATGGCATGGTGATATGACTCAATTGTACCTGAATTCTGAGTGAGATATCCAGGTGTACTGAAGGCATTACATATTTCCTGTGGGCTTCTGGATGTTGATGAACTGCAGATCTAGGTGTTCCTCATCATTGCCTGTGCTGGCTAGGAGTGCTGGGATCTATAGTCCAAAAACATCTGAAGGGGTTGCTTGGTTCACAATGAGGCTTTAAAACAAAGTGTGTGATTCTTATTTCCAAGTGGAGTCACAATTCCAGGAAGCCCTCTAGGGATATGTTTCCATTTGTAGAACTAGATATGTGGGGACCAAATGCCTTGTTTCAAGGAAAAGTCGATTTCCCCCCGCTGTAGCAAAAGCACTAAATTCGGCATGACCACATATAGAGAGTGTCACTTTGAAAGAAAGACAAATAAGATAAATAAAATATAAATGGTTCCCAATTTTATTTATTTCATATCAGAAGCATTGCATAAATTAGTATAAAACTGATAAAAATAGAAGGAGCACAAGCGGCTAAATATCATTTGATCAGAAATGGGCAACAGCGACCACAATGTGTGTAGCCTCAAACAATTCTTCCCCTGTACATGTGGCAGGACATTGTGGACAAGCATACAGATGCGGAGATGTCTGTTCTGCTCCATTGTCACACGAGGTGGAGGATTCTTTTAAGTAGTGCCATTTTGCCAGGTTGTCTTTTGATCTGCCCACTCCGCTTCTGAGTCTGTTCAGGGACTTCCAAGTTGCCCATTCTTGGAGACAGACCTTTGTGGGGGGCCCATCCAATTGGGATTTCCTGGTTTAGCTGCCCAGAGGGATACTCTTGCTGTTGCTGGAGGAACATTAAGAGGAGTGGTGGTTCTCATGAAGCTTTTCCTTGATTTGAGTCTACTGGGAGGAGACTGACAACCATGCAGCGGATGGCTTTCACAGTGTTCAACCTTATTTCTCTCACATTTAGCAGCAACTTCCCATTGCACATTGGGGTGGGGTGGGGACAATGCCAGCTAGCTTGTAGAGTTTATCAACAGGTGTAGGTGTGAGACATCCTGTGATTGTTTTGAGTGTTTTTTTCAATGCTATGTTCACCTGCTTCACATGTGCAGACTTGTGCCAAACAGGGCAGGCATACTCAGCAGTTGAGTAAGACAAGGCCAGGGCTGATGTTCTTATTCATTTTGGGCCCCAATGGGCCCCCACTGAAGAGGCTTAAATGAGAAACAAATTATGGGAAAGCATACACCACATCTCTATAGGTAGCCTGATATGCTTCAGAAGGCTTCTGCTATTGCATAGAGAGCGATTCGCTAAAATATGACCTGTATGTAGAATCCTTTCCCTTATAGATCCCTGAAGGAAACAGATACAGATTCTTAAAATAAAAGTTGAAAAATGCAGTGGAGGGGGATGTGAGGAAACCAGGCCATAGCAGGACCCCTGTCTCTATCGCTTTGCAAATTTGCAACCTTAGCTTTCTTCTCCCCCAGGCCTGTTTCCTTATTCATTTTCAGCTGCTCTTCTCAACCATCAGTCTTCATTTTTCTTCCATTTGTTGCACACGTTCCCTCCCTCTGCCTGCCATCATTATCTCTCCTGACCCCATTTAGCAAACCTGGACTCAGTGGGTTTTCTTTTCTCTCTTCCCCTCCCCCACTTCATCTTCATCTCCTTTGTTTGGTCTTGGAACAACCTGTTCATTTATTCTGATTTTTCCCTCACTCTTAACTTTTCCTTTCTTTAACCTCACTCCTGTATTAGCTGCGTTGATCTGGGCAACTCTTTCCCCCCTTCTGGCTCCCGCGGGTTTGGGAACAGCAGCTGTTGTGATCCGTGGCTTTGCTTCACTGGGGATTGTGGCATTCCATAGTTAAAGTGATAATCGTGACTTTCCAAGCAGGCGGTAATTTGACAGCGTGCACCTGTTTCGTCTCCTTTTTATTAGTGACATTCTGGCTCTTTGGTACCATTATATATTTAACTGTTGTAATGCTTCTCCAGGGCTGACAGCCTTGACAGCCCAAAGTGATAAAACTCTGCCTGCCGCTCAACACGAATAATTTGGGGTTTCTTATTGTTGAGTGGTAGAAAGTGTTTCAGTCTGTATAATACAGACACTTGTAGAGCCCCGAGGCTGGGCTGGTTTCCTGGTGCCTCTGATTCGACTTTGTTTGCCCCCAGGTACTGTTTGCAAGGAAAGATATTAATCTGATAATGCTGTAATAACATACTTCTCAGATATCCCAAGTTAGAATTTGTAACAACAGCAGGATTAAATGAGAAAGTAGATTCAGTGCTGCTGATTCTGTCCCACTCGTTCCCCATGTCTGATTCTAAACACTTTGCATTTGTTGCTCAGTCTTCAAAACTTTCATACATTCAGTGATTTTATGGCATGCATTTTGACAGCTATTAATGTTTTAATAAAAACTTCATTGTGTTCACCGAGTGTGTTTCAAAATATTTTTGTTTTTTACATTGGGGTCCCCAAGCTAAGGCCCCGTGGCCCGAATGCAGTCCTCCCAGGCCATTTACCTGGTCCCTGCCTTAAACTTTAGTCTTAGAGTTGCCCTAAGTCTGAAACAACTTGAAGGCACACAACAGCAACAATCCTAATTAACATGACTATCTCATCAGCCAAAATCAGCCCACACTTCCCATTAAAATACTGTTAAGTATGTTCGTCAAAATTGTTCTTCATTAAATATTGTATTGTTCTTTCATGGTTTTTTGCACTGCAAATAAGATATGTGCAGTGCGCATAGGGATTTGTTCATGTTTTTTTCAAACTATAGTTTGGCTCCCCAACAGTCTGAGGGATTATGAACCGCCTCCCTGCTTTAAAAGTTTGGGGACCCCTGTTTTACATAGTCAGCTCTCCATATCCAGGGATACTACAGCCATAGGTTCCACTATTCACAACATGAAACCATTTTTAATTTTTAAAAAAACTTCAGTTTTGCCATTTTATATCAGGGACACAATTTTACTGTATATAGTGGATTGTGAGCATCAATGGAGTTAGGTATCCATAGGAGTCCTGGAACCAAAACCCAGTGCATACCAAGAGCCCACAATATTTGCAGAATGGGCAGACTGGTCTCTCTCTCTCTCTCTCTCTCTCTGTGTGTGTGAGTGAGATACTGTTATTTTACCACACATCGTATTGTTTTATTTTAATGTTTTGGTGATTTCTTAAAACAGTGGTGTTTAAATATATAACTTACTTAATTAGTTCTTAAACTTTTTATCATCTAGTTATCAGTTGTGCTTTATTTTAAACCTCCTTGCAGGCCAACTAGGGTAAGATATAAATTCAATAAATGTGGAATTAATTATTGGGTGCCTGCTGAAGTGCCCCTTTGTCGTCAGTTCACTTCAATTCTTGCAAAGGGAATTCAAAATTTAAAAGTAGCTAACTCAATGGGTAGAAGAGAGGCGTAAGTGGAATCTTGCCCTTCCTTGTAGATTCAGGCAAAAACCAATTTCTGCAGCCTCTCCTGGCTTGTATGTTCCTTTTCAATAACAACTTCTGCTATTTTGACCACACTCTGATGTTGCTTGGCCACATCTATGAAATGTTGGAGGGTATGCAATCCCATTCTTGTTACTGAACATAAGGATACAGCAGACACTTCCTCAGCAAATGTGCTGCAAACTCCATATTTACAACAAGAAAGACAACTTAATTATATATGTACTTATTCATTCTCTACTGCAAATTTCTCCCCTGCTACATGACATCTTCTCAGTGATCTCACCTCTGATTCTGGCTTGAGAGGTTCAGAGGTAAAGCAAGTGTTGGATGTGTTTGAAGGAGAAAGTCAGCAAGTGGGAGAAAAATTAAGCATTATTCCCTTCCTGCCTCCTATATCTCTCTAGAGATCTCTTTCTCCTGCCAAGTAGGGACTGGGAACTGTATATGATTCCCTTCTTATGTTTGGCTAGACTTTCAGACCTAATTTCATCTAGAATAAAGTGTTCCTGCTATCAACATTTGTCTCTCAGAAGTATTGACAGTAGTAAAAATATTCATCCTAAAGATCAGAGAATAAATATAGGATTAGAGTACAGAATTTGATTTTCTGTACAGAGTGGGCAGAATGGTGGAACAGATCTTCAATCTTGTTTATTTCAATGGAGTATAGTTTCTCGCAATTGTCTTTTCTAGTTGGATTGTATCCAATGTGTTTGGAAATGGGTGCAAATACAAAGTACCAAAACCCATCTAGTATGCAAAATTAGAACATGAATGCATCAATGATTTGTGATGCATTGTTTATTGCTGTCACTGCCCATTAAAGCCTATAAATCTGAGAAAAACTTAAGCATCCCCTTGTGTAAATGATTTGGCTCTCAGTCTAGAAAATGCCAGTGTTGTGATTAAAGGCTTTAAGGAAAATCCAAATAAAGCTAAGAGTTTGTCCACCTGTGTGTGTAAGAGAGAGAGGGAGGGAGGGAGGGAGGGAGGAGAGATCTTATGATTTGTTTATGTTTCTGATTCATTTAATGGTAGCAAAGAATCCATTTGACCCAAAAGCTAGTTCTTAGTGGCAAAATAGCCATAGAAGAGTTTTATAAACATCCTTGGGACACTAGATCCTGAATTGATTCATTCTCCATGATGTAATGTGTTAAGGCAAATATTTAAAGCAAAGAGAAGAGTGCAGGGTATAGGGACATATGTGAACGAGTATACCCCAACCATATATTGAATCTTGTGTATGGATACCCCAATGCACAATGCTTCGACTCCAGTTTTGCTAATAAGCCATACTTCTCATTGATTTTTCTCTCTCTTCTTCTGTGGGAACACTGAAACCTGAATGTTGCTAGAGATTTCAGTGGTTTTCTTGCATCTCTAAAGGGAATATCCATACATATTTTTACTGCTTTGTCCCAAAATCATTGTCTGAAAACTGAAGCGAGATGGCTGAGAGACAACTGTTGAAAACAAGACACAAACAGAATCCAGAGCCTGGTGTGATGGTATTTTTAGCACATGTTGGTCCAAATAAAGCTTGGTATCCCACTTTTTCTATTAGCATCTTGCTTAGCTTAGTGTCGCTCTACATACAACACCAACCCAACCTTCGAGTCACAAAACTTTAACCCACTACGCCACTGGGGGCTCCTAATGTGCAGCTGAATGCATAACTCCACCTAACTGCAGTGTGCATGCATAACATTCATCTATGCAAAGTAGCATCACATGTAAAGCAAAATGTCAGTTCCACAACCCTAAATTAAATGTAGCCATCCTAGCATTGGACAAAACTCTCTAAGGGGAACATACATATGTGTAAGACATCAGTGGGATTCCAGTCTGTGCCTCAATTTTATCGCATTTCTTGATTACAGCTTATTTCCGTGCCACCCACTGTTACAGGTACCACAAACCTGCAGATATATTTTGCAGTACATTTTATTTCTTGCAGGGCAAGACCCATGCAGGGCAGAAGTCTCTCATTCAGTTTATCACCATATCTTGAAGTCAATTTGATGGCAATTAACAATACTAACAAAAAAATATTTAGGAGTTTACATGCTTCAAGTCTATGTATGATTTCGTTTCTATGAAAGATATCCCAGATAACTACACATTTTGGATGCACAACACATTATTTCACAATGATCAATGGAAGGAACAAAATGGGTGGCCTTAATGAGAATCTTGCCACCACCATTTTTCTTTCCATCCTTTTTTATATTCTTTCCCTTGTTGAATAAAAATGAAATGGCTTATGGTCCCCCATGCGTCAAGTGTGAACTCTTGCTACTCCCCAAGATATGTCTTCAAAAGGCTTTGGTTTTTCTCATTGCATCTGGATTGATTGAGGGACACTTCTCATTTTACAATTTAAATGCACAAGATAAAGCCCATGTCTTTAGAGAGGCATCCAAACATCTTTTGGGAATGGGGTAATGCACACATCTGGCTCCCAGCCAGACCCTATGAGCTGCCAACTCTTTGCTGGAGTTTTGAAGTTCATGGCTCTGGCTGGAAGCCAGATAAATGTATTTACTCAAACAAAATACTTTGCATGTTTTATTTTTCTTCCCCAAAAGGAGGGTAGGTTAGACCCCTGTCTCTAAATTGTAGTGACCTCAGAAGTGGTCCTCTGTCAACATGAAATGTCAGTCAAAAATGCCATTTTGGTTCTCTTTGTGCTTTCGGGGGAGCTATTTAATGTAAGGCAGCAACTTGAAGTGTCAGTAAACTTTTGTTGGAAATGGCTTTCCTTTGTGCACTTCAATGCTGCATTGCAGGGCAAAATGTCAAGTGCTCCGTTTGTGGAGTTGACTTCATTAGACAAGACTTGTTACTAATGTCACCGTGCCTGCTGTTTTCAAAGGGAAAAGAAAGAAAGGAAAAGAAGAACAGAGGTATGTGGCATCTTTAAGACTAACACACTAGGTATATTAATAGCCTCTTCCCATTCCACTTGTGTGTATATCACAAAATCCATAACTCAACAGGCGTTTTGTGAAAGCAGAATGTATTGCTTTCACCCTTCAGTAACAATTAACAGCCTAGTAGCAAAACAAATCTGTGTATTAGTTTACAGATGCCTAATTTTTTATGCCAAGTCAAATCTTTGAAGGTTTATAACCATTGCTACAATTGTCCTTTTCTGTATCCTATTTCACTCTGATCGTGCCTTCTCCACTATGTAACTTTCCATAAATATCTGAGGCTGGAATCTTGTACTCCATCTATCATCATCATCATCATCATCATCATCATCATCATCATCATCATTTAATTACTTATTAATCGCCCTCCATCCACGATGCTCTAGGCGATTTACAGGATAAAATTGTAAAGGATAAAAATACATACATACAAATATTGATAAAATTAACATAGATTAAAAGCTCTAGTAAAAAGCCAGGTCTTAAGTGCTAGGGTAAAAGACCCTAACTCTCACATGGCTCTCATATAGGGCAGCAAGACATTCCATAAGGCAGGGGCAGAAATAGAAAAAGCTCTGCGTCTGGTCCTTTCCAAGTGCACTTCTCTAGGACCCGGTACATAAAGTAAGTCTCGTTGGGATGGTCGTTGCGACCTCCGATGATGGGAGAAGGAGAGACGGTCCCTAAGGTACGATGGGCCCTGGCCGTAAAGAGTTTTGAAGGTCAGAACTAGCATCTTATATAGACCACGGTAATCAGTTGGAAGCCAATGCAGATGCTGCAGTACTGGTGTTATATGGCATTTCATGGGTGTTCTTGTGAGTAGCCTGGCTGCCGCATTCTGAACAATACGGAGCTTTCGGGTCGTGGACATCGGAAGGCCAACATACAGGGCGTTGCAATAGTCCAGCCTAGACGTGACCGTGGCATAGATGACTGTTGCCAGAGCCTCATCAGATAGATAGGGTGCCCGTTGCCTTGCTTGTCGTAGGTGGAAAAAGGCCTGTTTGCTGGCAGCAGCGACTTGAGCTTCCATTGTCAGCTGCGAATCTAAAACGACACCCAGGCTCTTAACGGTAGGCGAAGGAGATAGGGCAGCACCATCGAAGGTGGGTAGCAAGTGGGTCAGACCAGTCGAGCGGCCATGCCAGAGAATCTCAGTCTTCGCCGGGTTCACCTTCAGTCTACTAGCACGTAGCCAGTTCGACAGAGCCTCTAGACATAAGGTGAAATTGTCTGGTATTGACGTTGCTCCAGGCTCCAAGTGCAGAAGGAGTTGGGTGTCATCTGCATATTGATAGCTATCTGGGCCAAAACTCCGAGCCAAACTAGCAAGGGGTCTAACGTAGATGTTGAAGAGAAGAGGGGAGAGAATTGTACCTTGGGGTACCCCACATAGGAGGGGAGATCTGTCAGAGACTCGATCCATATACTCCACGCATTGGCTCTGGTTTCGCAGAAATGAGTTGAACCAATTGAGGGCCTGACCGCGAACTCCGGACATGGCAAGACGGTGAATCATTAGATCGTAGTCAACGGTGTCAAATGCTGTGGTAAGGTCGAGAAGTACCAGTAGCGCTGATCCGCCGCTATCAGACTGACGACGGAGTTCATCTGTAATGGCAACCAGGACTGTCTCCGTCCCATGGCCAGGGCGGAAGCCTGACTGGAAAGGGTCCAGGCCGGCTGTATCATCCAGAAATTGTTGCAATTGTCCCAGTACAGCCCGCTCTATCATCTTACCCAAGAATGGGAGGTTGGAGACAGGACGATAGTTGGCAAGGGTCATGGGATCCAAGCTAGGCTTCTTTAGCAAGGGATGACCCCTTGCCTCTTTTAGGTTGTCCGGGAAGACCCTCTGTGCAAGAGAGCCATTGATTATATTACTCAGCGGATCGAGTAGACCTTCCAGGCAGCTCTTCACCAGCCAGGAGGGACACGGATCAAGGGAACAGGTGGTTGGTTTTGCAACAGCTAGGATTCTAGCGACATCTTCCTTGTCAAGCAGAGTAAATCGGTCAAAGATAGGCCCACTAAGCGGCCACAAAGTCTCAAGCTCACTTAAGGTATCAACTGTAGGGGGCAGTTCCTGCCGAAGCACGATGATTTTATCAGTGAAAAACTTCTGGAATGCCTCTGCTGTAAGAGCCGTGGTTGCTGGGCTTTGGACTAAGGGAGCCGAACTGGTCAAAGCACGAACAATTTTGAATACTTGAGCTGGGCGCGATCTAGCAGAGGCTATTAAGGAGGAATTGTAAGATTCTGTGTACCTGAAGGAAAGAATCCTGATCCACCAAAGGTTTTGCTAAAGTAAATCCGCTACAGCACAGTTCCCGTTATATTCACAGTTTCACTTACTTCTCAAAAAAAATATTTCTCCTGAAAGTGTTTGTGGGTCTCTCTGGCTCCTCCGGTGTGATTCTGTAGTATGCTTCTGAGGGCTCTTTCAGACAGGCCCAAAATGCTGGAACTGTCACAGGTTTACTTGAGTTGTCCAAATGACACCTCAGGTGTCATTTGAATTAATCCAGAGTAAACTGGTATTTCCCTCCCAGGATTTGGTCCTGTCTGGAAAGGCCCTGACCCAAGTATACTCAGAATATAGGGTTCATTATTATCAGTGGTTTTGGGTATCAACTGTGTGTGTGTCTTTAAACGTATCCCCCATAGGATTGTGTAGTTGTAAAGGCACTAGAAATCACCCTTCCACTTTTTCTTCTTCATTTATATTAGAAGAATATTTAATCTAGATCTAGAAGCAGCAGCATTGCTTGGATTGATGTGGTTCGGCTCACTTTGGCTTGGCTTGCTCATTCCATAGTGTGTGTGTAAACATTGTTGACTTCACAATAACTGCATTTTCAATAATGCCCCATTAAATGCTCCTTATGCAGACCATGGATTGGCACATACATTTATATCAGGTGTTGACAGCTTTGCTGCTTACCTGAAGATTAAAATACACTAGCTTTTTCTTTCGAAGTTTGTCTTGTGGTGAATAAGTGACCATAAGGCATTTTTCATCTCCTGTGGCTTTTTAAAAGTTTGTGCAAACTTTCAATGAGTACAATGTTCTTTGCTGTGTTGATAGCAACAGTTCTTTGTTACTGACACTTGTCGTGAAGGAAATCAGAATCTGTTATGCCACAAGACAATTCATTACATTTACTGGATATATGTTGGGGCCACAAACCTGTAGCTGTATCCTCTGTAGAATGATTGCAGTGTGTCACCACTTTAATGACCATGGCTCAATGTTATGGAATACTGGGAGGTGTAGTTTTACAGAACCTTAAGCCTTCACTGCCAGAGTGCTTGTGCTTGCCAATAAAAGATTTGTTGAAACATGTTGAACTGTTCTTTATTTGGTTCTAAGATATTCTGAAGGATTTTCTGTGCAAAGAAATATGTTGGAATTTTTGTGCCCCCCCCCCCACTTTAAAAAGTCCATGCAGCAAGGCTTATAGTGCTTCTAATTTGTATAATGTGTGAAAAATGTTGCTCTGCAAATGCAAATGTTTCTTCAGAAATGCACAAAAACACATGCTGTCTTGAGTAGCAAGAAGATAAAAATTGAGATTTTTTTTCATGCTGCCTCAGAGGAATAAGATAAGTGAGGATTTATGTTCCTGTTTCCTGAAGGCTTCATAATTTCTGTACCAGATGTACATTCTAGCCTGTAAAATACTGGGTCAGGCATTTGTTTTGCACCTCTCCCCAGGTTTTAGATCCACTGCCTGACTTTAAAAGAAGTTTAAAGCAACCTTCCTCAACTTCAGTCCCTTTGGATTGTTTTGGACTATAGATCCTACCATTTGCATCCATTGTTTATGGTGGCAAGAGCTAATGAGAACTTTTATCTGAGAATTGTATTTACCATCAGAATAGACTGGATTGAGGAAGGCTGTTGATTTAAAGCACCATGTGTATTTGGAAAACAAAGACTTGCTCCAGGAGTTGGTGTATGTGTGTTTGTGTGTATAATGTGGTGATGTCACAGCTAGCCAGTCTTGCACAGCCCTTTCTGTATGTCCTGAACTTGATTCTGGAGAAAAAGATATTGTTTCAGTTGAATGAAGATTGGCTGCTTCAATAATTATTTCCCCATCCTATGAATATTTGGTGTGGTATCATCACTTGGAAATGGTTATTGAAGACATCATGGTTATTGGCACAAAGCTAGACATTTAGCTTTTCTGTTGCTTACTCTAAGAATTATCTGCTAACAATAATAATATTGTCAGCCCTCCACATTTGTGGGTTTAATTTTTGCAGTCTTCATTATTCACAGATTTGATGGATATGTTCTCATTAGGTCTTCCAGTATGACCTTTCATCACGTATCCCTTCGTTTTGGTCTCCAAATACATGCTATTAGTTAATTGGCCATCCTGAGCATATTTTTGCCTTGTCTTTGTATAGCAGAACAAGCTGAGCAATCTGCAAATTGTGCAAGAAGAAAAAGCAGGTTAGGGGGACTGTCCCTTGTCACTTGATATTTGAGTGCTCCTCAATGTGCTGTATATTCGTTTTTTATTTTCTGCTGTGACACCTAGCTATGAGCAAAGAACTCTCTGGAGCATCTTAAAAGACAACTTCTATTAAAGATGAAAAGAGTTAAGCAAAATGCAGACAATAGATCTCATAGTCAGAGGGGAAAATAATATACAGCGGCATTTCAGAAGCTTTAATTGGGCAAGGAATCATCGGCTGGTAGATCCTGTAGCTGAGCTTTTGTGGAGTTTTTTTAAAAAGAAAACTAGGGAAAGACAAGCATAGAGAATGTATATTTCAGAACATTGACATGATTCTTGACAGTAAATCAGAAAGGTGACTTTCCACTTTATGCTCAGTCTTCATCAGCTTCCTAGTCCTGTTAACAGTATCATCTGGAGACAGTGGTAAGGAACTGATATCAGGGTTTGAACAACAAGCAAAGCATAGAAAAGCTATTTTTTGGATTATAACTTTCACACGCTATGCAGCTGACAGGACACTGAGGGTTGCAGTCCAAAATGTAAGCTGTCCATCTCTGTCAATGAGAACAATTTCATGCAAACCCTGTGAGATACACATCAGCCATAGGTTTTCTTCTGTGGAATTTAGGGACAGCACCTGGAAAATTGTGAACAGAAAACATGTTATTGCTTGTAGTCTTTCCTAGGACACATAAGGTGGCTTACTAGTATCTACAGTATGGATGGGGAAACCTTTGGGGAGGGCATTGTAGATGGTTGAGAACTGAACTATTGGGTCGATGGGGGAATTACCCCTCATGTCTACTTCCTGCTCACCACTTCCTGCTCAATTTTATTGATATTACTTGGGTGTAACCTTTTATTTGCATACTTGGGCAAACTACAATCATATGGAGACTTAATACGTTGTATTGATAGTAGGTAATGGGGTTGGATAATTGTTTTGCAGGTCCTGGTTGCTCTTTAAGTGTTGTAGGGATTACTCTGGGTTTTTTTTTCAAACCTTGTATTGACCTTTATTTATGATGTTTATATCCATTGTTTAGCAGTTGAAGTACTAGATTGGATTTAGTCTAACCTTTCTGTTAATAGTGCTTTCTTGCTCCTCTTTCTTGTATTGCTATCAAAACCTTTTGTTTCATGTATCCTTCCTGTGTGTATATTTTTAATCTCATCCACTCTAGTTCAGTTATAATGTGTGAAATTGAGTGTTTCAAAAATTCATGCAACACTGTCTTTTTCTCCCAGGGACAAAGATGGGCTGGAAAGAGTAGAAAAATCATGAATAGGATTTTCATCTTAATTCCAGCAATATTTTTAATGCCATAATCTAGTGTAATTTTAAACAGCAGTTTGATACAAGAGTAATACATTACTACATTTCAATGTAGATCTAGTTACTTTAATGGGGTTTTAATGAGCTTTTTCGTGTAACAATAGCATAGTGGCACTTTTTCACTGACTGTGTCTTCTTTGGAACACCTTATCAAATTATGTGAATGATTAATAATGATTGTATGGTTTAAAAGATCTTATGGCGGAATCCTTACTTTTAGAACAGATCTCTTATGAAATGACATTTGAAGGTAGATTGGCATATTCTGAAAGTGGTAAACTTTAAGCAAAATGGAAAAAGCAACCTTTCCCTGCAGAGATTTTTCTTAGGGAGCTGAATACTTTCCTATTTGAAATATATGCATGTATTACAAAAAAAACAAAACAAAACAAAAAATCTTCTGGAATTGGCCAGCGTTCTGGAAAAGAAAGTGGCTCTTAGTATGTTGCTGTTTCAGGCGCAATGCCATCCCAGTTTAGGTTACAGTACCATCTTCTCAATTCTTTCAAGGAAGGCCATATAGAAAACAGCTGCTCCATTGGCTAGAGAGGCAGTGAGTGTGGTACAAAGTGTGGCTTCAGCTTCTTGACATTGGCCACACACTCAAAGCCTGAAGACTCAAAAATGTTTGAGGATTCAGCTGTTTTCTATTTGATGTACAGATAGTTTAGGCTTAGCCTCTCTTGAGGCTGATCAAGATTCTCAGGGCATCTGGTAATCCTTTAGTTTAGATACTTTGGTTTCCTTAATCCAGGTCTTCAGTCTCATTTCAGTCAAGAATACTAGAGTACTGTGAATTTGCTGCTGCTTGATATTTTTGGTGCAAAGAGGCTTCTACAGAAGTCTTTCCAGATTCCCCTAAGACAACAGGTGATGCCTCTCCAAAGGCTTTCATGTAGAAATGTTTCAGGGTGCTTCACTGGCATTGCAAAGTGTCTCTCTGTGTGTTCTTGATAAAACAAAATTACCAATGCCTTTGCCACTGATTTACCATCTGTAGCAGCTGCTTCAGTTTCTCCCTACAAGGAGCGGCAACTTCCTTTGAGGATTTTTAGTTTAGAGAAACACGACTCAGGGGAACATGATAGAGGCATGATGTAGAAGAGGTGAATAGATGAGATAGGTTTTTCTCTTTTCATAATACAAGAACATCTGAATGTTTGGGCCAGACAAAATGAATTGTTTTGTTACACAATTTAAGTACTTGGTTGTTGCAGGATGTTCATAATGATTCCTGGTGGAAGTGGCTTTTATAATGGACTAGACAAATTAGTGGTGGAGGACAAGTCTATGAGCTGCTATTGGTCATGACAACTGAATGATATCTCAAGGTTCAGAATACCAGAATACCAGAGTACATTGGATCCTTGGTATCCACTGGGGTTTGTCTCCAGGATCCTTGTTAGATACCAACATCCGTGAATGCGCAAGTCTCCTTATACACAATAGTATAGTAAAACAATGCTCCTTATACACATTGACAAAGTTATGGTTTGCTTTTTGGATTTTAAAAAATATTCCCAAGCCAGAGATAGTTGGATCAATGAATGCAGATTCTGTTGATAAGAAGGAACAACTTTATTACACTGAGTATCAATTTTGGGGGAGAAAGAGGAAAAAAGGGTTTCTTCCTTTGTGTCCTGCTTGTGAGCTCCCTAGAAGTGTCTGGTTGACCACTGTGAGAATCCAGATGCTGAAACAGATAGAACATTAGTTTAGTTTTAGGATGGGCCAAATATTTCCCAAGCACCCCCTCAATCATTTTATGACAAATGTATGCATACTCTGCTCTCCAACACTGTGTAGAAAATGCCACCCAACAACAACTGGAGGCCCTCATGATTCCCATAGGAAATTTGGTAGCATGTGGATAGGCTCATGCTGCCAAATTTATAGGGCATTAGTGCAACTCGATATCCCTGCTTTAATCTAATAGAGCTCTGCTTATTATTCTCCATGTAGAAACCTCAAGACGTATTGTCTCATGTATTTATGTATCTGATGAATGCTGGGACAAATCAGGACTATGGGATTGGTACACCAAACCTTTGAGTCTAACACCTGTTTTTTTACTACGACTCCTTCATAAATGGTAGGTGTATACAGTTGGGCCTCCATATTCATGGATTCTGTATCTATGGATTCAATGATTCACAGATTGAAAATATTTTTTAAAATTCCAAAAAGCAAAGCTTGCCGATTCATATAAGAGACACCAATTTATCACACCATTGTATCATAAACAATGAAGTTGCCACAAGGAGAGTAATAAGGAGAGCTCTGTTGGATTAAAGCAGAGCAAATGCACCCAAGGAGCATAATTTCTTAAAGAAAATGGAAGGATGCTTTATGCCGCATTAGATTTTTGTTTATTTACATCAGTTGTTTAGCATCACTGTTCATGAAGGGTATCATTCCCAGTTTATATTCATGTAGTTCATATCGTCACTTCCAACTCTAGGATTCTATGGTTCTATGTGCCCTCCTTCCTAAGTTCATTTGTCAAGACTTTTTGGAATAATCAGCAGACTTGGATCTGAATTTCATTTTTTAAAAATAGAACTCAATTGCAGTATGATTCACTTAGTGACCATTGGAAGTTAATATTAAAATGAAGAGCATTTTGAAACAAATTTTATAACAAACTCCATTACAGGATTTGGTGTTTTTCAGACCAATGGGTTGAAAATGCCCAATTTTATATTGGATTTTGGCCTTGGTTTTTATACCTCATCTTGTACCTTTGTAGTATACCTGACCTACATCTTTCAATTGTTGACACCCTTGTGTATGTTAAACGTATCTGGCTATTAACACTCAGCCCGGGTGTCTGAATAAACATTGGATGTGTAAATTCAATCTTGGCATCCTTTCCTCTTTTATATATTTCTCCCAAGGGGACTCCAGCTGCAGACTGTATTGAAGCAATCATTAATCTATCAGGAGTCGTGTATTCCTTCATAGAGCTACAAAAACATTCTCTAGAGCTATTTCTTCAGTCTCGCTCCCGTTTGTTATTTCCATGTTATAGCACATAATGGAAACCAAAAATGTGTATAATACTCACTATTAATCAAAAATATGGGGAATGTCATTTATAAAGCAAGGAACATTTCAAGACTGGCTGTTTGGCCATAGAGCGCAATCTTAAGTTGAGGACTAAAAAAATTACCACACTCGCGTCTCAGAACTCCAAGGCAGTCTCATGCCAGTTGTCCATCATATTTATATAAACATTATGTAAATTAAATAGTGCTATTAAGATAAAGCTATTTGGTGTGGCCCTGGGTTCATCCTGCATTTCAATCTTACCTTTGGTGCTAACTCATTCATTTTGCTAAAGAGAGATTGCTACCCTTTGGGAATATAGTATGTCTCCCCGTATCAAGAGGACCAGTATCTGCTGTTTCACTTATCTGATTCTAATAAAATACGTCTTCTCTGGGGATTTTCTAGGACTTACAGGCATTTCTACAGTATAATTTTGACAGAAGTTATAATATCTCTCTAGGAATTTTCCAGGTCTTCCAAGTTGACTCCATGGGAACGTCTGGTGGAAGTCTTTCATTTCAATAGGTTTCACTATTATTCATGTTTTTTCTGTGGAAGCATATTCCCCATGGATATAGTGGAAGTACTATACCTTCTGCAAATCTTCTAATAGGCAAATGTTCTGAATACACTGATGATCAGGTTTAATGATGTTAGGTTGGCCATTGGCCTTTCTGACTAGAGGATTCTGGGACTTGTAGAACAAAAAAGAACATTTCTATACTCCTGGTGTTCATATTTACTTTCCAGTCTGCTTGCTCAGTTAGTAGAATTTACATACCACTAATGCACCCATGGCAATTTAAAATGATGACATACAGTTACATCAGTACAGTATATTCTGAAATGGGGAAAAGCATGGGTGCAGAAGAGGAAAATGATAATCATGATAATACATTTTACTTGTTACCCATCTCTCCTAATGGCTCGAGGTGGGGTACAACATAATCAAAACATATCAACCTAAAATACAAGAAAATAAAAATATCAAAACACGTATGTATTCAGATTCTGATATATTTCTTATTTCCCAAGTTGAGTATTGTCGCTTATTGAGCTGAGACAGCTCTCCACATCTTGTATCTTTATGGGAAGGAAAACTCAGACTGAAATCTAATGTGGTGGTAGTGATTTGAGTGTTGGGTTACAACTCCGAGCCTCAGCCTCCGAGGAAGGCAAAGGTAAACACCACCTGAACAAATATTGCCAAGAAAATCCTGTGAATGCCTTAGGGATGCCACAAGTCAGAAGCAACTTGGAGGCACACAAGAACAACAATCAGACTATGGGCCTCCATCCACAGGGACCTTGCATTCTCATTGTTATTAAAACAATTACAGGATGTAGGAGAGTGTGGTTTGGTCTGGGGTGGAAAATTTACTCCTAGAACTTCCAAAGGTGATTGTATCTTCTCTACAGGGAGACCACAAAAATTCAGGGTACCTTGTATCTGCAAAGGATGATACCAGGCTTCACTTGAATACGTGAAACCATGGATAACAGTGAACCCGATTGACTTCTGGGCCAAGAATACCATAGAGTTGCATTGGAGGAACTAAAAAAATGTCTAGAGTGGACTGATTGAGTTGAATGTAGATAAATATTAATGGCTGATAGTACACCTCTGCACTAATGTCAGTTGACTGCTGCATTAACTTAAGATTGTGCCAGATTGTATTTGAAAAGCTATTTCTCAAAAAAGAAGGGTGGGTAGGTTTTTTGCTATACATATATTAAGATAGGTTCCTCTACCCCTTTGAGCTTCACAACCCAACTGGCTTGTGTTTCAGCCAAAAGTCATTTTCTTTTTTGTCTCTTCACTTGTTCGGGTACAATATGTAACTTCATGTAAATGTTAGCAGCAGTAGGGTCCATCTGGTCCTACAAATGACAACGGGATGATTTCAGCATTTTATGACTTGAGGTTTTGGCAACCTTTGTGTCTTCTTTTAAGCTCTTGCCAAATTTCTTCTTTTTAAGTTGGAGGTTTAATTGAAATTCTGCTGGAGATTAAAATGACACATGCAATCTTGTCAGCCATACTTTGGTCCCTGGTTCCTTCTATTACTCTCTTGGCAGTATGTTCTTATGAAATCTGATTATAAATGAAATGGCTTGATTTGTTAAACATGTAGTGATGGTGCTGAACATCTGCTTTACTGGCCTCAATTGCTCCTTGTGGGTAGTAACGCTGTCCTTTTTTTTCTTGACATCACTTTGTTCAGGGCTGCCCAGAAGCTTAATCTGTCCTCGAAGAGAAAGAAGCATCACACGTCTCTGCTGCACCCCCACGACTTCTCCATCTATGCCACGAATTTTAGTGGCATCCTGCAGCTGTGTCCTCCTCCAGCACCACCATGCCTTTTGAGAGCTGTGTCAAAAGTCAAAGACAACCCAGGGATTGGAAAGGTATTTTCATCTCCCATCTCTAGCTGCCCTTCAAATATGATTAAACACATCTGTAACTGGGACCGAACAGTAATCAGTATTGTTGTAGTTGAGAAGTGGCCCAGAAATCTTGAAGACACCAGATCCCATCTGATCTTGGAAGCAAAGAAGGAAGAGATCTGGGTTAGTGCTTGGATGTGAGGCCACCAAGGATAGCCAAAGACTTGGCTGTATTTAAAGGAAGTCAATGGCAAAACCTGGAAGGGATTCAATGTCCTAAACACATAAGGTGCCCCAATACTCTGTTGGTTTCTTCTGCCCCAGGGCACTATTTGTCACTAAATATGCTGATTTCAGTACATTTGAAAGAACTGAGATGGCACTATGGGCCACATGTATCTCCAGGGCAGTTTTGTGATCTCTGAAACCTTTCAGAACATTTGTTTTTTTAAATGGTAGAAACACTTGGAACATATAGTTTAGGCTCTGTAGGGTTCCAAGGCAGCCAGCCAAACCTTTGAGGTATTTACTTCACATTCCCAAGGATAAAGTATGGCTTTGAATGTTTAAATAGACATATTACTGCCAATTTCCATTTTATGGAGGTACCAAAGTACTAGAAATTACAAAATAATCCCAATTGAAATTATACAGAAGTCAAGAAGTTTTAATACTATTGACAATCAGATACTTTTCTGAGGGAATTGGAGCAAGTTGGGTGGTATGGTCTAAGCCAAACTCACGATGGAAAATGGATTATTTCCTTCCTTTAAGGTGGTTTCATAGGAGTCAAAAGGATGGAAGAGAAAATTTAGCATTACCTTCTTTCTGAAAATGCAAATGTTTCATCCCTTCGTGGAAACAGGGAAGATAACCTCTGGCCATCACAGAGGGAATGGGATGTATTCAGGAACCCCCTTCCTTAAGAGTTCTACTCCCTTGCTTAGACATATGGATACTTTAGCCTTGTGACTATGGTTGCAGCATTGGAATTAGGATCCCTCATTTGTGATAATATATACAATAATTGAAGCAAAACAAGGGCTGGCCTAAGTCACTTTGTTGTCCGAGGCAGGGTTCCCAGAATGAAAATTGGAGACCTTTAATGACTGTTTAGAACAGTGTTTCTCAAACTGTGCTCTTCCACGTGTTTTGGACTTCAGCTTCCAGAAATCCCAGCTAGCTTACCAGCTGTTAGGAATTGTGGGAGCTGAAGTCCAAAACACTTGGAGGAGCACAGTTTGAGAAACTCTGCTTTAGAAGAATGAATTTCAGCAGGTAGTGCTTGCTATCTGGTTGTGTGAGAAGCAACTTGTGCTGAAATCCCTTCTTCTACACAACAGTTAAAATTCTCATATTTAGTTTTCAGTCTGGCAGCTTCAGGCTGAGGCAAGTGATGGTACCCCCCATTTTTAAAAAGCTGGCTGTCAGTTCAGTCTTGAAAGAACATTGGCAGTCAGACAGCATCGTTCACACTTGAAGACAGAAGGTTTGCAAGGCACTTGGCATATAACTCTTTCACCTTGTAGTCACCTCGCTCTATCTTTCACCTGAGGCAACTGCCTCACTTGGCTTAATAGAGGCTGCTTTGGGCAGGGCACTTGTAAAGGTTCTGTGCACTCAGGTGTAACTCACCTGCCCTTTATATTATTATTTTTTTATTATTCCTGACAGCTGGATTTTCATTCTGTGTGCTTTCTGCATGCTGAACGCCCCATCATAATAAGTTTCACCTCAGTTTGCTCCTTTTTTCTGGGCAGAATTATGAAGTCAGCAGAATTATGTGGTTTTACATCATAAATACAGAGTAAGCCTTTGGTTTCCACTGGGGTTTGGTTCCAGGATCCCATCCCCCATTGATATCAAAACCCATGGAACACTCAAGCCCCATTATACACAATGATGTCCCTTATATAGAATGGCAAAATCAAGGTTTGCTTTTTCAAATTTGTACTGTTTGGAATATTTTAATGCCATGGATGACTGAATTTGAAGATATGGGGAGGGGGCAGTTGTGTATCGCTTTGTCCTGAATTCCTGGATTGGATATTATATATTCCCACTGCTATGAAGTCTATTGCGTTGCATTTTTGCACATGCCTGCCTTCCCTTGTAATTTCTTAATAGCCCCACCATTTAGTCCTGATGCTTGCTGATGTATTTTATGAATGTTATTTTATTGTTATTGTTTTAATTATATATGCTGTTGTCGTATTGTTTTATCCGTTGATTGGGCTTGGTCTCCATGTGAACCGCTCCGAGTCCCCTTGGGGAGATGGAAGCGGGTTATAAATAAAGTATTATTATTATTATTATTATTATTATTATTATTATTCTCAAGGTAACTGACATCAGTCAGAATTCTATTGGGGCAATAAGATATGATGATAGAGAGTCTTCTTGAACTGCTGTCTTTGGTTGGGAGCATTCTCACTTCCTTTGCATGAATAACATTGTGCCACCAGCAACCATAGGATGGGTTTAGGTTTACAGAGTTTAGGTTTACTCTCAGGCCTCATCTATATTGTCATCTAATTCAGTTTGTCTGCATGATAACAACCAGTGTAGACTCATATAATGCAGACTGCACTGCATTGAATTAAATTGTATGAGTCTACACTGCCATATAAACCCATTCAATGCAGTTAATCTACATTCTGAAACTGGATTATATGGAAATGTAATCCAGTTTCAAAATGTAGATTAACTGCATTGAACGGGTTTATGTGGCAGTGTAGACTCATATAATTTAGTTCAATGTGGTGCAATCTACATTATATGTGTCTACATGACTTGGATTTCACCATTTTCTCTTTATGTTGGGAGTTTTCCATTAGCTGTAAGGGTTTCACATACAACTGGTACAATGAAGTTATTATATTGGTATAGGTCCTATATGGGGTTATCTTCAGACTTTGCTGATAAATGAAGAATGGGATCACATAGTTGGTTCTCTATCACTGCAGCTGTTAAATAATATGATATTTGTATCTGTGGGCGTGTATCTGCAGTTTCATTTATCCACATCCAACAAAATATGTCCTGTAGCCATTTTCTGGGTCCTCCAGCATGACATTGTGATATTATTGGGCTAGAAGTCCATCATTGCAATAGGGGTTGCTAATTTTTGTTGTTTTGTATTGTATTGTGACATGGAATCCTGGAATATATCCCACAGAGATACAGGGGACAAAATATACATCCTGCTAGAAACATTTAGAAGGAATTATTGTTATGGCATAAACTATGTGTATAAAAAAAAAGCAAACATAGGGATTCTTTGGTTTGAGCTTGGAATCTAAATGTGTGATCCCCGAGCTAATTAGATCACTATTGATTAGATTACTGTCATTCACTGCAATTTTTCCTCCTGTGAAACATTGTTTTTTCCTAAAAAGTCTAATAAAGGAGCACAAGAACTAAAGAAACATATTACAACTTGCAAGAATTTTCCCCCAGTGTATGTAACTCTAAATTACCTTGTCAGATGAAAGCTTACTTTGTGATTGAGCTGCAGAAAAGGTTACTGCATTAAACTTCAAAACTGTGAGTGTTCTGGGAAAGCTGGAAAAGGAGTACAGACATGTTAACAGTTTAAACACATTTATGGGAGATTTAATTCATGAACTCATAGAACGGGAAAGAACTAGTTCAGTGTCATTGTCAGCAAGGAGATTTTCTGGAAGGCCACTTTGAGAAGGACTGGCATCTTAGAGCAAAAACACCCATATCCACATCTATTCCGAGGCTGCAGAAACATAGAATGTTTTAATGCTGAAAGTGCTTCTTTTAGGGTTTAAAGCATTTTAAAAAATACTTCTCACTCTGTATTTTTCAGGAAGCATTCTTTCGCAATGTGTGTCTATCTGAATCAGGATGTCATCAGGAGGTTTTTTTTCCCCGTGTCAGGAGCAACTTGAGAAACTACAAGTAACTTCTGGTGTGAGAGAATTGGCCGTCTGCAAGGATGTTGCCCAGGGGACGCCCAGATGTTTTGATGTTTTTACCATCCTTGTGGGAGGCTTCTTTCATGTCCCCCATATGGAGCTGGAGCTGATAGAGGGAGCTCATCCGCACTCTCCCCAGATTTGAACTGGCAACCTTCAGATGTGCGTGATGTGGTGGCAAAAAAAGCTATTGGGATTTTGGCCTGCATAAATAGGAGTATAGCATCTAGATCCAGGGAAGTCATGCTACCCCTCTATTCTGCCTTGGTCAGACCACACCTGGAATACTGTTCTGGGCACCGCAATTGAAGGAAAATGTTGACAAGCTGGAAAGTGTCCAGAGGAGTGGCTTAAAGAGCTGGTCATGTTTAGCCTAAGGGAAAGGAGATGCCACCTGAACGTTAGGAAGAACTTCCTCACTGTGAGAGCTGTTCAGCAGTGGAACTCTCTGGCCCAGAGTGTGGTGGAGGCTCCTTCTTTGGAGGTTTTTCAGCAGAGGCTGGATGGCCATCTGTCGGGGGTGCTTTGAATGTGATTTTCCTGCTTCTTGGCAGGGGGTTGGACTGGATGGCCCGTGAGGTCTCTTCCAATTCTATGATTCTATGATTCTAATTCAAATCTCTGAAAGCACCAAAATTCTCGAGAGGCTTCTTGTGTCGTATTCAGGGCCCTCAGTGTCAACCATGGTTAAAAACATATGATAAGAGGATGAATTTGGACGGAAACCAGGGGAAGGGAGAGACTGTACAGGTGTACCATTTCTCGCATATTATACCATTTTCAAGAGATTGGTAGACTTATATCTTCATTTGCTACATAGATTCACACTGGAGCATTTGTGGCCCTGTTGATATGGTAAATGTAGTGCCACTAATTGCATGTCTTGCCCCCTAGAAGTGCCAGCCCCTCCATGTTTGCATCAATTTATCTTGAACCTGAGTTAAAAGAAAATGATCCATCATGGCAGATTTTTTTCCTCTCTCAAAAAAGCCTGAATCACTTTTTGTGTGGTCTTGTTCCGTCCCCCAGGACGATGGTTTGCCTTACCTATTGGTCGTTTGTTTGTTTTCCCTCCTTTACATTTTGTTTGAGCCTCTGGCTGCAAAAGCCTAGGAAAAGTGGCTTGGAATCTGCAAGAGCTGGCTGCAGTTTTCTTTGCAGTGATTGGTCAAAGAGTGCAACATCTTAGGACCGCCCTTTTTACCAGGGTCTAGTCTCCATTTTGGAGCTTCATTCTGGCTATAGTCTTCCAACGTGCTGGAGCTGTGCAAAGCTAACTGGGACAAATCATCCTCAAAACCAGGCCAATCTAAGCCTATCCAAATTAGATAAGTATTGAATTATATTGATCTGGAATAGGAAATCTAGTTAGAGGAGCAAAGTTATTCCATCGCTTCTAGAACTAATCTTTGCTGTAAAGATAGGGAAGGAAAGAGTTTCTCCTTCTAATATAGGCAGCGTGATTAGGGTATAGTGGTTTTATAATCACCTTTGCTTTCTGGAACCAGGGATAATTCTGTACCTAAAACCTATAGAAATTTGTTTCATTTTCTGCAACTTTAAGATCTGCCAGGTTTACAACCTTGTATGAATAAACATCCTTTTTTGAAGTTATCCAGACTCAGTCGTTCAATATCTATAGGACAGCTTATAGGGATTTGCAGTTCGCCCGGATAAAGGACAGCACGTTTCAGTTTTATAGTTTTTTATGGTCCGGCGGACGGCACAGGTCTCATTGGGTACAATTAAATTTAATGTCACCGTAACAGGAAAGATGTTTGAAAGCCATTTAGTATTGCCACCAAAAGAAGTTAGATTATGCTCAATTTCTGACGTTAATGTGCTACTTAAGATAATTTATCAGATTGTGGTATTAAGGAGAAAAGACATTCTTTTTATAATGGCTACTGTACTGCATTCTAATTTGTCTCTCTGCTCCCCTTCTAGAGTGCTAAGGATTTCCCCCACTTTGTAAAATGTTATTTTTCATGGGGTCTCATTCAGCAACATATTTGTTAATATGAGCATCACTTAAATACTTGTGGTATCCCTAAGCTCCTGTCAGCTCTTCTATTTTTTTTAACCATGTAAATTATTGGAACAGAATTTTCTCACATGAGACAGTTGAAGCCTCTGTGTGTTTGGCAGTGGATGGGAGTTGAGGCAGGAAAAGACTCAAGAGTGCTTGGAAATCATGTGTTTGGCTTTCAGTCAGTACTTTAAAATGCCATTTGTTTTATTATTATTTGTTGTGTCTCCTCCAAAGCCATGACCAAGTCCTGCTAACATGATTAATTCAACCTTTAGACATTTCCTTAAGCTCCTCGTGTGCCCTGATCATTTCTCCTTATGACAGCTACTTAAATTTGTCATATTTACTGCTACTTGTTTCCTAATGATCAAAATGCCATTTGAAATCTAAATCATCCAATTTGATGAGAGGGTTTCTGGCAAGCCCTGCATTTTGGCTGAATCTCTCTTTCTCTTTCTCTTATGACGCTGATTGTTGTGAAATAGAACGAGGTATCACAAAAATAAAAATACTTTGGTTCTGCATCAGCTACTTAGTTATACAGGTTGAGTCTTACCATCCCAAATGACGCTGGACAGACTTCCTTTTGTGTACTCTTACATTAAGACAATGTAGTCTCAATGAATATAGAACAATTTTGATTCGTAACTCTAGTTTACAAATCCTTAACTGCAACACAGAATGCCAGCTAAATAATAATAATAATAATAATAATAATAATAATAATAATAATAATAATAATAATAATAATGTGTAACAACCCCAAACTACTTTGTAACCATTATGGTAGGTACATAGTTAATGCATAGAGAAACACATCAGAATCTCCACTTAATACATAGATGAGGCAAATGATGAGAAATGACAAAGAAATACATATATTTTTTCTATTGTTTTCTCCCTTTGAAAAAAAATATATAATGGTTTTGTGCACCCCTTTGGGGGAAACAGAATAAATTCTTGTTTAATAGAGGCCATATTCTAAAGAGAACAACATAAAACTGCTTCTTTGAGGTTCTCTCCAGAGAGTTGGATAGTCACTCCTAACATGGCAATTTTTGCATATAAATTTGCAGTTACATTATCAGCATGGAGAGCATCTAGGAACTACACAGAGTAAATCAATTTTGCAAGGGTTATATATCTGTCAGTTGCAATTAAATCCACCGAACATTTTGGCTATGAGCTAAGGCTCTAACTGCATTGTTGTGGCCTGTTTGGTGTAGCTAGTTTAAAGTTGAGACAATAGAAATCAGGGAATGAGCAGTTAGGAAGGGTATTGCTGAAATCTCTCCCCCCCCCCCCCCCCGCCCTCTGAAAACTTTATCACACCCATTCTCTCAATTTGTAGAAAATCAACAGAGGAAAAGGAATTGGGGGAAGTGATGACAAAGAAAGGGTTAAGTGCTTTCTCTCTGCTGTATTTGACATACTATAAAGAACGGGTTGAGCATTCTATTTCTGTATAATTAAGCTTATAAAAAACTTTTTGGGTTTGGTTTACAGAACCTCACGAGGAGCATGTTCATTTGCGGATTCTGGGTTCTAATCCAAAAATGAAAACTTTCCAGGCTCCGACTAAAGTTTTCTTCATTCCAGAAAGATAATTCTGCAACAGATGGTGCAGCTGGACCTACCAGAGTGAAAAAGGACAAGACTTGTTCCTATTTGAGCCTCTACTGAACTTATTTCTCCTTAAGCGGTTCCACTTCCCTATAGGATCAGGACTCTACGAGGCTCTTAAAAGCCAAGCCTGACTACTGATCCTAGCCAGCTGTTTCCTCCCATCCCAGGACCTTCTTGTTCCTAGTTGCTGCACAAATAATTGGCAATCTGACTCAGTCAAGATAGTCATAGCTTTGAGTTTGTAAAACCTGAGCAGGGCTGTGATAATAGATGGACTATGGTGGTAGGAGGGTGTCTGGACTTGGCTCTGACCTGTCGGCCATTGCCTGCAGTGGCACTGGCCGGGGCGATGGGTCCTTTCCCTTCCTACAGCACCCTGTCATCCTAGATGATGTCACTGTAAGTGACTGTAGACAAGTTGGATTCTTGTGGTTGGAGACTGCAGCGAGATAGAAAATGAGAGGGGGACATTGACTGCAGTTCAAGCCCAGGAAATACAGGGTGGCAATTGGAACAGTTGCATCCAATTCTGTTCTAATATCAACCCAACTGTTCAGAGAAGCCAAAGGTCAACATATAGTCCAAATTCTGGGCCAGAATTCGGACTATCCCCCAACTTTGGTCAACACAAGGCAAGACCGTATTAAGGTGGCTTTGTGCCATGTTACTCCGGATCAACCCTGTGTGGTGTTTATCCACATGAAGCTGTCCTGGCCCTACACTGACCTAAGTGTAGACGTGCTCAAAACCACTGGGTTATTTTGACACTGTCTAGACCAGTTTAGTCCTAAGAGAGGCTTTAGTTTCCAAGAGAAAGTGATTTAGAATCCACACATACCCCTTTGTTGTAGATGTTGTTGGATTTCAACTCCCATGCGCTTTAAGCCCTCTGGAGATTATGAGAATTCTGCGCCACAACATCTGGAAGGCTAGAAGCTGTCTACCTCATCACAGACAATAATCTGATTCATTTTGTTAGCTTTCTATGTTTCATATGTGTTTTTCACCCAGTAGGGTGCTTTCTTCTCATATTCCTCCAATGGCCTTAATTCTCTCACAGTGGGGGAAAATGAGGGTCTGCTCCCTTTGTTGCTGTTTATGTCTCATTTAAATGTTTTGCTGCATATGTATAAATTGATGTCTGATGGGATAGGTGGAGGGAAGAATCCTTCTTTGTTATTTTGTTCACTTCATCATCCATCCACTTAATTTGCCCTGAAAATGGTAGGAACAGGAGAAGTTCAGCTTTTGTAACCTTTCTTTCCCTGATTCAAACTGTATATTGGCAACCAAATAAATGAGAGCAAACAATATTCTTGGATGGCTGTTTGTGTCTTCCATCTCTACCATTGGCATATAAATGAGCACCCATTATTAACAGTAAACATAAACAGATATACCCTGATTCACTTCCATTCATTTCTAGGAACTTTCTAACTTAGTTACATCACAACTCTGGCTTTTGAGTTATTTCAAGATATGCAATATGTGCCTTTCTTCTCTGTCCTTCATTCCTTCTTCTCTCTCTTTCTCTCTTTGCCCCTTTATTTTTCAATCAAACAGGTTTGGATTTTAATAGGATTTCCCTTAGTATTTCTGTTGTCTTCCTCCTCCCTTTTCCCAGACTGAGACTGAAACATATAAATCTGAGAGGTTCAGCAGTTTAATGTTAACCTACAGTGTACAAAACCCACATGAATTACAGAGGCAGTTAATTAGCAAGATAGTTGCAAGATAGATTTGCATAATACAGACGGCCTCATGAATAAAGACAAGCATCCGTCCTTATGAGGATGAGGGGGGGGGGGGCTGTGCATGCGTTTGTTTTAGGATAATTTACAGGAATTAAAACGTGGTTGTAGCGGATGCCTTCCAGCTTGGTTTCTAAACAGGCAAGTTAACAATGGTGCAGCCAACTACTTGAAAGGTGTTTCTATCAAAGTGTTCTGTTATCGTATATAACAAAACAGAATCAATAATTTATTTGTTTCCTGGCCAAGATTGCCCATAGTGGGCAATCTTAACAATGTCAGAGCAATCAAATAGTCATGTCAATATGTTGATGTACAGTGATATATAACTAGGTGTAATGTTTTAAAGAGAAATGTAAGCAGACGTAGCAACAGCTAATTGCTAACACAATATAGGCATCTGTCCCTGAAAGGCAATACACATAGCTATGAGGAGGGGGGCTAAATTTTACCCACCCAAATGAAATTTTCCTTCATGTCACAAATTTCTAGCATTGCAGAAAGTGAGGTGTTGACAATCATTTGCATCTAGAACTCTTAGATTTTCTGCATTCACATTCCCTCAAGAATTTGTCTACCCCATTTCTTTGGAGGCTTAAACTGTATTTATAAATGTTCAACTGAAATTTGAAGTTACCTCAGTGCTGAAATTTCCTCGGGGAACATAATTCTTGTTTGGAGAGGTGGTGCCTCATTTCCCCTGCCTCCCACATATAGCTATACACCAGCTTACAAGCTTCATTTTGACAGCAGGAAAAGCTAGGATGTCAAGGGAAGGATATGAATAAATGCTTTTAGATATACCTAAAAGAATAGTTCACCAGCTATGAATGACAGCCCATTAAGAGTTTAATAACTAGAGACTATAAAAACCTGGAGTTATCTCCATTTGTTATGTGTGTAGCAAGTCACACTAAGCACCTGATTTGCTGTGTGAACTATTGTTGGTTCTACATGAAGTAGACAAAGGTTGCCTTCTGCCACATCATCTAAAATCAATATTGAAGGCCCTTCTTCCTGGTTACTCTTTGTAGTTAACTGCTGTCATTAACTTAGACTTATGGTGATCCTATGCATGGGAGACATCAGAGTCACCCTGTCCCCAACAGATTTGCTCAGATCTTGCAAAGTATGACTTTCTTGGTTTAGTCATCTTGACTTCTAGGGAGAGTTCAGG
Source organism: Anolis carolinensis (assembly GCF_035594765.1). Classification (NCBI taxonomy): domain Eukaryota; kingdom Metazoa; phylum Chordata; class Lepidosauria; order Squamata; family Anolidae; genus Anolis; species Anolis carolinensis. The sequence continues at coordinate 351,660,975 of NC_085841.1, forward strand.
ACTGATTGGCTCTAAGCACCCGTTTTTTTTGTCTTTTTAGCAGTCCATGGTTTCCATAGTACCGTGTTTCAAATGAGTTGATTATCTTTCTAACAGCTTTCTTCAGCGTCCAGCTTTCATAACTATATATAATTGGAAATGCAGTGTCTTGGACTGCAGTGATATATCTTTATACATCAAAATCTTGTCTAGTTCTTTCATAGCTGCCATGCTAAATCCTAGTCATCTTTTGATTTCTGGACTGCAGGCTCGTTCCTGGTTACTCTACCATCTCACAATAGGCGCTGGCGATAAAGGAGAGGATCCTATTGTCTGTCTTCCCATATCCATGCATACCTCACTTAATAAATCAGATGTGTTGCTAGTTCTACAATTTTCAGCAAGCTCTATTCAGAACTAATGTAGACACATGAAATGAAACAGTCAACCTTGAATAAGAAAATAAAACGACTGTATTTTGAACCTTATTCAAGCCAGCCTTGAACCTTATTCAAGACAGCCTTGAACAAGAAAATAAAATGATTTTGAGTCAACAGCAAAGTTTCTTTTAAAATGCGTCAAAGGATGACTTTTCCTTTTATTAGCATCCACATTTCTTAACATTCCATTTTTGTGGCCAGACTTATAGATTTTTGCTTTCTTAAAATGCTTGGAGTAGGTGATGAGGCAGGCTATTCTTTTTTTTTTTACCCTTCACAGATGTCCAGTAAAGGATTCCGGAGGCGGCTGCTGTGTATCTTGCCTTTCAAACATAAAAACAATAGGATAAACCAAAGTAGAGTTGCATTTCCCCCTTTTTTCAAGCTTAATCCATGATTATGCATGTATAGAATCATGGAGACTTACTTATACATATCATTTTAGTGCCAAGCAAAAGTTTTTGTCCATTTAATTTTATTCATCAGATGACTGGGAAGTTTGGGGTAACACCTCTCTATTACTGCTTTTCTGCAAACTCTTAAAATGTGCTCCAGAAGGTTAGGTAACCTTCCTGAGTGGATTCTATGGAAAGGATATGCGGCATAGTATAGTGGCTTGAACTTTGTACTACGACTCTGGAGATCAGGATTCGAATTTGCACTCAGCCATGAAACCTACTGGGTAACCATAGGCAAGCCACAGTCTCTCGGGAATGATCTAAACACAACATACAACACACACACACCCCCAAACAAAAAACGCAAGAAATCCCCAAAACCTCATGATAGGGCTGCCATAAGTTGGAAATGACTTGAAAGTATGGAACAACAATAGCAGTGTGCTTAAGGCTTCAGTGGGGAGGAGGAGATCCTGTTGAGCAAGTAGGGTTTTGCCTCTCAGATGCTGGACTCCATCCGAAGACTCCATCCATGCAGCATCTCGATATTTGTACTGGTTTTAATTATAGTTTATATATTCTTTTGAATTTTATTTGTTTGCTATTGACTCCTGCTCCACTGTGGTCATTTCTGCATGTATCCCTTTTACTATTGCTATGTACTCAGCCCAACCAGAACGTTACTGAATAGTAGCATAGCAATCTTCTGACTATGTTGCCCGCTAGTTCTATAGTTTTGCTTATTTTGTTGATGAGGACCAAAGGGCTAAGCCAGAAAGCACATGTGATGTGAGCCATTTACATTTGAAGGTGGGGCATGGAGGAGGAAGGAAACCAAACCCAAAGAACATTCAAATATGATGTTGAAATGTCACCATATGTTTCTCTTCAGACTTCAGAATTTATGAAATGCACAGATGGGTGTATGCACATATTTTCCTCCTAGAAATACATAACTCTTTAAGAATTTGGGGACAGAGCTGCTTTAGAATGAGAGAAGCATATAAACTGAAAATGCACTCAGTTTAGTTGAGAAGAAACTACCCCTGCACTAATTCATATATTCCCAAGGGGTTGAATTAGATGACCCTTAGGGTCACTTTCATTTTTATCATTCTGTTACTGAGAAATGGAGTGAGAAAGTATCATGGTGCAGAGTGTTTTGCTTCAATAGGGCATCCCTATTGTGTGTGTGCTGAAAATGTAATTATGTGCATGTGTGAGTATTTGGCTTAAGGTAACCTGTCAATTTATGGTGACCTCATGAATTTCATAGAGTTTTCCTAGGCAATGAATACTCAGAGCTAGTTTTGCTAGTTCCTTCCTCTGAAATATAGCATTTGCTATATTGGTCTCTGATTTAGGTATTAACCAGGGCTGATCTTGTTTAGCTTTCAAGATCAAATGGAATCTAGTGCCTTTAGGGTATTTAGACTCTATAAGTATAATTGTAAATACCACTAACTCCATATACATAATTGTTTTCTTTTGCGGAGCTTCTCCCTCTGGTTTTCTTCTCCCCAGGTTAGTTTTTTTGCTGCCTGAAGGTCTTTGTCTACACCTCTCTTTTTCTACTTCATCTCACCACTAATCCTTTCATTCTTTTTCTCCCTTTCTAGCTACTGTTACTGACTTTCACAAGAAAGTTCAGTGTTCGTTTACTTCCATAGTTGGATGTGAGTTGACTCTCTGAATGGACATATAACTAAAGAGAACATATGTCAAGGGCAGAAGAGAGAGAGAGAGCTTGTCAGGAAAGAAGATGGTGGAACTTGTGACTAATACAGTGAAGTTTATTCATTCTTTAATTGGCCCATCACCATTGTCATAATCTCAAAGGTAATGGATCAGCAGTGTCTCCAGGACTGGCCTGAAACAATTTGCTGCTTAAACCAAAGGGCAAAACAGTGGCTCCTCCATTGCATGTCCACACCCACTGTACTGGTAGTTGAACCTTACTTCATCATTAGTTGCAGAACAGCATAGTCCATTGCACCAGAGAGTAATTAACTTGTTTAGGAGTTACAGGACAGACTGATTTTTAAACAAGAGGCTGTAGACTGCCACTTTTAAGGCTTGCCAGGTCAGCATTATCTGATTTTTTGTGGTTTAAAGGCCAAAAGCAGTGTATGTGTTCCTTATGATGTCATAGGGTCTGGACATGGAATGGAGAAGGGACATTTTTCCTCTTTGAATCATAGAATAATAGAGACCACATGGGCCATCTAGTCCAACCCCCTGCCATGCAGGAAAACCACAAAGTATCCCTGACAGATGGCCATCCAGCCTCTGTTTAAAAGTTTCCAAGGAGAGAGCTTTCACCACATTCCAAGGCAGACAGTTCCACTGTTGAACAGCGAATAAGATCAGGAATTTCTTCCTAATGTTCAGGTGGAGTCTCCTTTCCTGTAATTGGAACCCATTGCTCCTAGTCCTGGTTTCAAGGGCAGCAGAAAACAAGTCTGTTCTTTCATCCTTATCACACCCTTTCACATATTATAAATGGCTATCATGTCTCCTCTCGACTTTCTCTTCTGCAAGCTAAACATACCCAATTCTTTAAGACATTCCTCATTGGGAGTCAATGTCTCCAGACCTTTGATCATTTTAGTTGCCCTCCTCTCCACACCTTCCAGCCTGTCTATCTCTTTTAAACTGTGGTGCCCAGAATTGGAGACAGTATTCCAGGTGAGGTCCAATCAGAGCAGAATACAAAGGCATCATGCTGTTTGGCTCTAACAGCAAATTGTTTTGAGACCAGTTCTAAAAGCTTTATATCAGTCTTCTCATTCACATTTCCTTTGCCACGACAGTAAGTGGCTCCCATTCAAACATGTGGGAACCACTGTTTTTTGGTCATTTAATTGGTATTGATGGAGTTTGAAAGAAGTCTAGGAGTGGTTCACATAGACACATGTTGAACAAATGTGTGGATGAGGGCTGCAAAACCACATTAACTATCCCCTATCCTATCTCTGCAAAAATATCAGTACTAGCTCACTTGTTTCTGTCTCCTCTTTTTCTTCTGTCCCATCTTCTTAGTTCAGGACTCAAAATGTGTTACAACATACAGGATGTTGAACATACTTTAATATTATTGAATTAATAAAAGCACTTGAAGCTATGGCACATGCGGTATTTCATTCCATGAAATTTGTTCACTCATCATTTTGAATAACAGAGGTTTGTTGCATCCTATTTTTGCTCCTCAAAATTGTTAGCTTTACAGTGCTGACTTTGCAGATATAGATTTGGTTTGTTTTTTTTTAGAAAGATAAGTCTTGTCCTTGGCAATTGGTCATATTGGGGATGTCTCTCCCTCCTTAGGGGAATGGGTTATAATTGAGAGACTATAGTGACTACTGAGAAACATACTCATATAAACCATGTTGGCTTGTAAAGTTTTTAGGAAATTGTCTTTCCCCTTAAGATGTCTTTTTGATCTCCAATCTCTTACTTCCCCTCCCAGGGTTAACTTGTTTTAATCTACCTTTAGTTTATGGCATGACGTCTCCCTTCAAAGAGCCAGAGGCATCACGAGAAATTGAGACAATGTGTTTGTTTCAGCTTGTCCCCCACTCCTCCCCGCTAAAATCATGGAACATGCTATCTTTTGTTCTCATGTGGCTTCTTTGATGAAGCTTGTCTGAGACAAAACAGATTGCTGATAAGGTTTGGGAGATAACAACACTTTGTAACCTGGAGGCACCTTTGATGTAGCCAAAGATGCAATGCAGCCTAACAGGCATTTGTAGCATTATAGGGAGTATTTATATGCTAAATAACTAGAGTGGCATGTGGGTAGATGTTTCAAAAGTATGAAATGACTGACAGATAATATTTGTGCACATTAGGAGGTTGACTGAGAGAATGGGATGTGAAGTTCCTGTGTGGAATCGTTTTTGAGGCAAATAGGGACTTCATTCTAGAGAGGTGAGTTAAGAAAATAGAATAATAGAATCATATGGTTAGAAAAGATCACAAGCCTCCCCTCCTATTAGGAATCAACACACTCCCATTAGATAGCAATCTAACTTCTTTAAAAACCTCTAATGGAGGAGATTCTGCCACACTCCAAGTCAATGAGTTCTGTGGTCAAACAGCTCTTATTATCAAGAAGTTCTTCCTAATATTCAGGTGGAATTCCCTTTTCTGTGGTTTGGAAACATGCATGTTCAATCCAGCACATAATGGAGCGATTTTTTTTTTAAAAAAACTTCCCTCGCATCTCTATCTCCCCTCAGTTCTTAAGTCAAGCTCTCTTTAAGTTTAAAAAGTGTAAAAGACATAATTTGTACTTCCTTTTCTATTCTGCTTCCCCGAGCCAAATGTGTCTGCGTTTAACAGCTGATCAGCTGTTTTGTGTTTGACACACACACATGTACTCTGGAGGAATCCAGACAGGGGAGAGGGAAAGAAAGCATGCATTTTCCATGCCTGCAGGGATACACAGGCATGGAAAAGTGCACTTTTTCCAGGAGAAATCAGGTTTAAAGGGCACCTTTTAAACACATGTTGTCTGGCCCTTAACCCAATTCCTCCCACATTTTGGCTAAATGTCTAGCCACCCCGTTAACCTGATTTAACCTGTCTTATAATGCATGTGTAGAAGGGTCCCCCAATTTCTGATCCCAGATTATCTGCTTTGAAGTGGATGATATAACAGTGTAAACTCATATAATTGAGTTCAAAGCAGATAATGTGGGATCAGGTGAATCCAGACTAAACTGCTCCTCATAGGGTTGACTTTCAGACCTTGGATCATTTTGGTCATACTTTTCTGGACATGTTCCAGTCTGTCAGAATCTTCCCTGAACCGTGGTGCACAGAACTGGACACAATTGGGATTCTGTTATGAACCGAGGAAAAAAATTATGAGTAAATGTAAATGATGGTATATGATAAGATATTTAGTTTATAGGTATATAGTTAAATATTTTGGTTCAGTGGACTCTGTGACTAGAAATACATGCTGTAGTCAGATCTAATTATATATCAACCTGAGATTTAAAAAAATAACTTCTTTTTATTTCCTTTGATAAATCACACATGCAGTTTGCTCACTACCATAAGGATCTTATGAACAGAACCGAATAGTTTATGGCACCTCAATATACCTTACAGAGCTTTGATAATTATGTAGTTGTATGTTGTGCATGTCGTAGAAATCTTAGTGAGAAGCAGTTTGTTCCATCTGCAAGAGAGCTGCAATGATTAACTCTTAAAAATAAAACATAATCCCTTTAAAAACAATCCTGCTGGCTGTAATTCTAGAAGGGGGTATGTCCTGCTGTGATGAAGAAAGGAGATTTTTCTCAATATATGCTCAGAGGTGCTGTCTTCATGTTGCACACCTTTTTTTTTGCCATGTCAGCGTGGTGGTCAGCCACTATTATTTTGATCATAGTCTCTTAACTACTGAGAGATAGCCCATATAGGCTCACAGTATTTTATAACTTGTATTGTTCTGAAAGCATAAAAGCATATTGTTGTTATTGAAGATAACCTTTTCCTAAGGCCAGGTGAAGATTAAACCATGAGGGCCACATGAGTGCTAACTGTAAAGCCTGGTAGATAGGAAAATACAGTTTACTGACATATTTGGAGAACTGTGAGTGTTTCTTGGTTTCTTATAATTCGATGCATTTTTGAAGTGGCTTCCTCTTCTTTGTGTATTTTTCTACAGAGAAGATTGTTTTCTCGCCCCTTCGGCAATATGTCAAGGTCGGAAGAAGCTCTCTAGCACGCACTTCTAGTAGCTTCATGCAGCTTTTATGGGAAGATGGCCTTGAATATGTCACCTACAATTCACTTTTTCCCTTTTGAAGCAACTACTTCTTTTCTTTTAAGGTTCACTTATTTTCTAGGACTGTCTTTTCATATTCATATCAGCAGAGGTGATGGTGGTGGGCAAGATGAAGCAAGGAGAGAATCAACAACTAAAACAAGTTAGCCACTTTCTAGAGCTAATAGATTTGAAGCATGCCGTATTCCTAGAAGCAAAGTGTTTCTAGTACCAAAGACTTCTTTAGATATTTAACCTCTTTGTTCTTTGGAAGGAAGATGTAAGATGCTGCGCATTTTAAAATACTACCTATACCTCAGATACCATTTTGTTTGAGCACGGTGTCATATGCACTGCAGTACTGATACTTATTTTGAGTGTGTGTGTTCCTCTTTTTGTGTATGCAAAAACACCGGTCTTGAATACATTTTGTGGTCATCCAGTCTATTGCTGGTAAATATGTGGTGGAGATGAACACATGGGATGTTTTGTCATTTCTGAAGGGAAAGGCTGTATCTTAGTGCAAAGAATATGTTCCTCATGCAAAAGATCCCAGGCTCAACACATGACATCTCTGAGAAGAATAGAAAATATTTCTATTGGACGCCCAGAGAAAGTTCTAGACTAGGATGACAGGTGATGTGCAACCCATGAAATATGAATATGAAACTTTTAAATCTCTTTTTGTGATCTTCATCCATAAAGCTTAGTAATTGACAATAAAAGCAAGATAAGCAGGTATTTTGTGATCCAAGTTCTTGGATTCCCCCTCTCCCAAAATGCCGTCCTTAGCGGTCCCCCACCATTGCTTCAGGGGAAGGGATGTTAGACAAGCACATGTAAAATTGTTAGGTTTGGCCCTCAGGTATTTCCAGATAGCGCTGTGAAAGATCTCTTCTTTGAAGAGCTAATGTCAATCACTGCCAACAATGCATAGATCACACAGATTAAGAGGCGATGTATGGCAGGAGTTTACATTTTTGAGAAACAAAGGAAATTGTGTGTGTGTGAAAGAGATTCAGTTTCTACTATGTTTAAACATTTTTGTTGTTGTTTTTAATGACTCTCAGGTAAAAGTGATGGTGAGAATCTGTCCATCAGAAGGAACACATGACACGTCGGAATCCATGTCTTTTTTGAAGGTAGATCCACGGAAAAAGCAGATTACTCTTTACGACCCATCTACGAACGGTCCTTCCAATGCAGGTCACCGAAGAGGAGCTGTGGCGGTCCCAAAGATGTTTGCCTTTGATGCGGTATTCCCCCAGGATGCGTCTCAGGTACCAGAGCCAAGTATATAATGCTAATAGTTTGGGCTGCTGCCATGGCATTTTAGATCCAGCAAGAGAATTCTTTGCAGCTTTTAGAGGGATTTTTCCCTCTCTCTCCTTTGAATTAGTTGGTTTAATTACTGGGAAGGCATGCTAATTAATAGACAGTTCGCAAGGTCTCACGCTGTTTTAATTTAGCCCAGATGTGAAATTAAGAAGCAATATCTGCCAAGATAATTCTACTCAGTGATGCATTTACCCTGTACTTCTGTATGCTACTTAAAGCAACAGATACACACACATAACTGTGACTCACCTTTCAAAATGATCTAGTCTTCTTAATTCTCAATTTTGCTAGAGCATTTATAGGCATCTGATTATCTCTGACAGCATCTAGTGCCAAGCTGAATAAGGACAGAATAGAGTTGTGATTTTTATTTTCTATTCCAAAATATACAGTCGTTTCTTACTAGGAAGATGAGTAATGGTAGACTAGTCTTCTCAAAAAGCTGACTTTATCATTAAAGTCAAGTAGCTTCTTTCAAATCACATGTCAGTTTATGATGATGGTATGAATTTCATAGAGTTGGGATGTTAAGATGGTTCCTTCTTTGTTCTCAGTGGCAGGTTAAGATCTTTCTTTTCCAGAAAGATTTTGAAAACTGATTTAACAAAAATGGTTTTGATGGCTTGTCTTTTTTGTTATTTTGTCCTTTATAAGCTGCCTTGAGTCCCAGCCTGGTAAAAAGGTGGGATATAAATAAAGTGATAGATGGGCAGGGCTTTCTTAGACAGGAAATATAATAAATATAATAAATAAACTTTATTTGTATTCTGCCCTATCTCCCTGAGGGATACCCACCAATGTACAAGTTTTTGCTTTACTTACTTCTTTATTCATGTTAATTTATAACTTGCATTTCCTACAGCGAGTCTATGGAAATATTATTGGCTCTTCTTTTCCCCAGTTTATCCTCATAGCAACTCTGTCCATTTATTAGGATATATTTTGGATTAGCATGGGTTGCGACTTTGGCCACTATGCGTATTGATTTTAATTGGGAGGCTGCATATGCTGACCCAGTGAAACTAGAAGCAATGCCATGTCCTTCCAGATTAGTTTTGAGCTGATTTTCAGCTTGTTTCTATTTCTTTCTCTCTTTTTTTGGAGAGGGGGGGAGGGTGTGGCATTGCAGTCTTATTCTACTTCCGAATCTTGAGGATACTTGCCCAAACTGCCATATTTTTTGGTTTAGGGGAAAAATCAAGCATAAAAGTAAAATGAAAGCCTGGGGATTTGAAGGGCCTCAAGGTGTAGCCCCATAGACCTTTTCAGAACCTGGAATTCAGGGAGGAAATCAGAATGTGGACAAAGAGAGAGTGTAGATGTGAATCAAGGTGCACACGAAGGTGTTAGTGGACGAATTTAACTATACATGCATTTTAAATTTTATAATTCATGGTTTAATAGAGTCTAATTAGAGTTTTAATTGATGTGGTACTGTTTTATTGTTTATTGATATGTCGTTGTTTTATTGAATGTATTTTGGGCAATGTAATTTGCTGACTGTTGTAAGTTGCCCTGAGTCCCTCCGGGTGAGAAGGGCGGGCTAAAAATGATGTAAATAAATAGAAGGGCAAATAGGGAGACAGATGTGCACAGGCCAAGGGAACTGCTCTAAATTGCAAGTCAAATGTCATAAACCAAATCCCTCTCTCCTCTGCCAAAAATCTGGCTTTGCAACTGTGTATAGGGAAGATTCCTTTTAGTAACAGTAGAGAGCAGAATAAAGCCCGGATTAATTTTGAATTTGAGATGTAAGCACTGCCAACAAACAAACAATTAAATGTTGGCCTTCTAATTTCGGTTAATCATAGAGCTGGGCCCAAACCTAATTTGAAATCCAAATCTGACTTTAAAATGTTAAGTATCATACCAGCTTGTGTATATGACTGGCTTTAAAGCAAAAATATTTCCAAAATATTAATTTTCTGGCATTAAAAAAGATTTAGAATAGATAATATCCCAATCTTGGGTCTAAGCTTTTCCAGTAATTTCCCCATGTACATGATTATTCATTTATTGTGCCTGCTGTGATTCTAATTGGGCAAACATTTTGCTGTTGTTCTTGTACGGTCTCATATCATCTGCAAATATAGCAGTTGACCAGTATTTTAGTAGTGTCAAGGTCTACAGTATCAAAGCACAGGCCCTTTCACATTTGGAGGGTGATGCTCTCCTCTGGCACTCTCAGCAGACCACCCTTTTTCCTGTGAGAAGAGCTGCAATTCTCACAGGAGCAAAAAACTAATGGATTTTCTCAGAAATTGTATATTGTGTGATTTCTTTTCTGTAACTAACCAGGATTGGAATATTGTCAGTGATATAAGCACACAAGGTGTGGACTACTGTACATGCACAGTGTGTTTCTTTTTTCAACTCTGTTTCTATCCAAGTCCTTCCAACTTGTAATCACAGTGAAATCTAGACAGGCAGAGTTAAAATAAATATTCTACTTAAGCATTCTTAAGTTTTGGAATCTGAGGATATTCAGATAGGAGAATGAGAAGGTTGTTTTAGGCTGTTTGTTACATGCACAAATATATACACTCCCCTAGGGAAAATCATAGGCATGACTTCCATTACATTGCATTGCATATAAGGCATCATACATTTATTGCATTGTCGCATATGGAAAATCAAATGTAACCCTTTTGTAAAGACTGAAACTTAAACAATATATCTTTCCCATTTATCCATTACAAACTCATATCTTTTCTGTTGAAGAATTATATATCTTGAAAGAGACATCCAAGGAGTTAATATCCTTGATGTCTTAAGTGGTAATGTGAAGAATATTCATTAATATTCACATCCTTGAGAGAGAGAAAATTATATTCAAGATACTCTGCTGAGGAGAATGAGACAAATTGCAAGAGTCATTTATATTTCAGGACTTTAGTTGGGGAAAAAAATCATGTGCCCCCAAATTTACATGATGTTGTTGCACAGAAAGCAACCTTCTTGGCAGAAAGCATATTTTGGATAGAAAATACATTGATTACAGTGAAAAGGTGTTATTACTCTAAATGTATAAATATACATCGATTCTTGCATATATTTACCGTGGAAGAAACCATGTGTTTTGTGTAGCACATATTTTTGGTCCCAAAACATATTTCTGTACAGTTAAGCACTCTTCCCCCCTCTCCAATCCCTGTACATTTTCTCCAAAAAGTCCTGAATGTAATTTAAAATTTCACACAAACTCTTATATTCTTAGAGAATGGGGAAGAAAATTGCTTGTTATTTATTCTTGCATATGGGAATAAAATAAATGAAAGCATACATCTCTATGTCTAACTGTGGTTAAGAAACTAGGTACTTTTCCTTGTTTAAGACCAAAAACATTTGCATCAGAAGATGCTGTTGTTCGAATGATACTCTGACCACTTAAGGAAAACATAACAGCTAGTTAGAAATGAAGAAGACACAAAAGGCAGTGAAAAAAAGTAACTATAAACAACTTTTGTTCTTTATTTCCTATGATTGAGTCTTGTTTGAACTGGGGAAAAGTATATTTTCCCAATGGGGAAATGCACACTCAATCCATATTTGGGGAAACATGCAAACAGTTGAAACATAAAAGCATGAGGAGAGGATGTAGAAGTGATTGAGGTGAGGCAAATTGTCCAAAGTGCTCCTCTTTTTCTGTCAAAGGATGTGGTTCTTAAAGCTAACATCTTTCAAAAGGCTTTTATTCAGAAATTTTGAATTCATCCCCCTCCCTTAAACCAATGCCTAGGGAAGCTCCTTTGCCGCTATTACTGAGAAGCATGCCTGAGATATTATATTAGTCCTACGCTTCGACAGATAGCATTTCCTTTGTTACCAAGGTCATAAAATTGATACTCCATGGGAGCTGGGATAATGGGATAGGAAACTATTGCGGGCTTATATAGTCCATTTTCTTCCCCTTTTATTACAGGGAAGAAAATGGAATATAGACACTAGAATAATATGACTAATACTGTGAAATGTGCAAAAACATTTTTTTTCAGAACCATTCTTTTTTATGCCAAAGGCATGGCAACGCGCATGCCGATAGATGCCCTGTAACCCCTTTCTCAAATTCTCTTCTAGGCTGAGGTGTGCTCTGGAACGGTAGCAGAAGTAATCCAGTCTGTCGTGAATGGTGCAGATGGTTGCATCTTTTGCTTTGGCCATGTCAAGCTTGGTGAGCTCCCAAATTCATTACAGTTAATTACTATGTCAGCCTGGTAATTACATGCTGTCAGCTCCTGGAACAATAAACCTGGAGTATATGAATAGATTAGAATTTCTTTTTAATTAGCTTTGCAAACTTCTTCTGCTTTATTTCTACAATGGGACCTTAAGGTGTGCGTGCCTATGTAATGTATGTTTTTCTTAGAAATCCATTTGAGGCAAGAAAGTAAAAAGCAGCTCTGGATATATATTAGTGTCTTCAGAAGCTCGCTTTTGTAGCGACAGGTGTGACAAAATTCAAAAGATCCAAAAGGCCTTGAGAAATTAATTAGCTTTAGGCAAAAAAATTTAGCCAGCCTGGAAAAATTAATTGAGTAAATACCTGAGGATTAATAATGAAAGATGTAAAAGCCACTTTTTACATCTGTTCTCTTCCATTCACTGCTAAAGTGTGTGTTATTAACTGTAATCTAAAACCATGTTTGAATGGGGTGCCTTTTTCCAAGGCCCTGTGTAATATTGTTGCTTGCCAGAAAATATTTGCCTATGGGCCAGTGCTTATCCCCTGCTTGTGGAGAGGACTGCATTAAATTTATGGGAGTAATATGGCCACTTGAATGAATAGATACTGGAAATCTGACTTCAGAATTGAAATGAAAATGCTGCAGACTCTTAGAAGGTACTCCTTAATCTACCCATCACCATTGTAGATGGCTACCTGGGGAGGTTTAGCATAGGCAGAAGTTCTGCTCCATCCGTGTAGAAGTGCTCCTCAGGCAAGAAAAGAGACAGACATAGTTGTTATGAAGGTTCTCGATAAGCCTATAGAAAGTTCCAAGGGCATAAAATCAACATTGGAAAATTGGTGGTATGCTCCAGACAGTGCAGTTTTATGGTGCTTTACTCTGGTGTGTGTGGGTAGTTCTGGTCAGAGTGTTCTGGGTTGTTTTTAACTGCGAGTGTATCTACACTCTAGAATTAATGCAGCATGACACCACCTTAATTGCTCAATGCTGTAGAATCCTTGTTGTCATTTTGTGAGGTATTAGCACTCTTTTGTGGAGAAGGCTGAAGATCATGTTAAACTACAACTCACATGATTTCATAGCATTGAGCCGTGGCTGTTAAAGTGGTGTCAAACTGTATTAATTCTAACCAGGATGGGAATCATGTGGCCGTTCTGATGATGTTGAACTGCCTCACCCAGTACTCCCCAGAATTGAATATTCCAGTTAAGGTTACTGGGGATGACAGTTCAGTACGAATGGAAGATTGCTATTGTGTGTTTTAGATTCATCCCGTGTTTTTTGTTTTGCTTAGTTTTGACTGTTTTGGTTGTTTTAAATAGTTTGCATTGCTTTAATGAAATATGTTTTGTATTTTGTTGCTTCATTTTTGGCTCTGCTTTGGGGAAACTTTGCCCAGTGTAGAAATATTTCTAATAATACCCATAGAGAAAATGAAATACAGAAATTGGTGAGGAAAACAAGAGTAAACCGATAGCACTCTTCCCTGTGTTGTCCTAGCAAGAAGAGATATGCTCTGCGTCATGGGCGCAAGCTGGCACCCAAACTCTTGCTATGTATTTGATGAGCCAATGCCTTTTCTCCCCCTCCCTGCCTTTCCTTCTAGGCAAATCGTATACAATGTTTGGAAAAGATAGCTCCACGCAGAGCCTCGGGATTGTTCCCTGCGCTATCTCATGGCTCTTCAAGCTCATCAACGAACGCAAGGAGAAGACTGGGACTCGTTTCTCAATTCGAGTGTCTGCTGTGGAGATCAGTGGCAAAGATGAAAATCTGCAGGATTTGCTAGCTGAAGTAGCCACTGGCAGCCTTCAAGACGGGCAGTCTCCAGGGGTTTATCTCCGAGAGGATCCGATATGCGGGACGCAGGTTTGGAAGACTGGCTTTCTCATTTTAATCCTGATATTTTTCTTTGTTGAAAAATACTTTATCTGACAACAGTTTCAAACCACTTTTTAAAAGATGGTATTTTAATTGCTTTTTCACTTTTAATCCCCAGTCCCAGAGTGTCCACTTTTGTTTCTATCAGCATCCTTGAGGCTTGCTTCATTCTGAGACAAGGGGGATGATTCACCCTGTTTTAAATTAATCATTTTCTTGTTTATATCGCAGCTTCAAAATCAAAGTGAATTAAGGGCCCCAACTGCAGAGAAGGCTGCCTTCTTCCTTGATGCAGCCTTGGCAGCCAGAAGTACTAGCAAACCGGGGTGTGATGAAGAGGATCGGAGGAATTCCCACATGTTCTTTACCCTCCATGTATATCAGTACCGGATGGAGAAGAGTGGCAAAGGAGGAAGTATGTTGAATTGTCACAGTTTTGCTTTGTTCTCTTGGTGACTTTAAAATTGTTGTGAAATACAATCAGCCCTCTATATTTGTGTGTTTGAATTTATGGATTTGATTATTCATGGATTTGTTTTAAATGTTTTCTCTTGGAATCTTTAAGTCCTCCAGAGGTTTTGACAGAAGTTGACCATCAAGTTGTGCTGGAGGACCTAGAGATTTCTAGAGAGATATTCTCCCAGGTGAAAAAATAGCAATGTCTTTGTTCACCATTTTATTTTATTTTTTAAAACTTTTATTTATAGTTATAGTGATACAATAAAAGAGGAGAGTCGCATGTGATTACAAAGAGGACAAAGTAGAATAGTAACGAACAAACAATAATTAGAAAAAAAAGGAAAAGAGAAAAAAAAAGGGGGGGGGAATATATAAAACCCTGATTTCGCTCGACCCTCCCTCCTCTCTCTGGATTCCCTTCCAGATCCCCTGCTCGACATTTTTATTCTTAATTTTCCAA